>NW_027114879.1:198301-232578 GCF_000696795.3 Halyomorpha halys
CTCAGAATGCTCTTGTAAACTTGGAGTTTAAGCCGCAGAGAGAGCGCTGGCGATGTGAGGAGGTGGTTTAGTCAGTAAGACCGCCTTCGTACAGTTCTCGTTTTCTGGTAGAGGTGAGTGCAGAACTTGAGATGACGGTCCATCTTCACGCCCAGATATACTATAGAGTTTGAAGGGGAAATGATGGTGTTTCAAAGAATTTGATGTGCCTACGGCCTATAAATTCCGGCACAGAAGGGAGTTGGAGCTCCTCTCTGATAACACTATTCCTAGCCCTTTAAAGTGTGGTTCCTCTGACTATTCGCCGAAGGAGGGAATTCTGGAAGCTCTGCAGTTTGGTTAACGTGGTCTGGTAGAGGTGCCGCATGAGTGGTGCGCCATAGAGCAGAGTCGGACGTATGATGGCCTTGTAGATCTTCAGCTTGAGGCGGAGCGAGATCTTCTGTGAGTTGAGCAGTGATAAAGTCCATACGACTTCTGTCGGGCTAGCTTAAGCCTCTCCGTGACGTGACTAGAGAAGGTGAGGTGCCTGTCAAGAGTCACGCCGAGGTAGAGGATGCTATTAAAGAGTTTCCGACCCTCACCATCCACAACGAACTGCTGGGGTAGCCTGCATTTCTTGCCCTTCTGGAAGGACATGACAATGGCATCCGTCCTCGACGGATTAACCTTTATTCCGTCCTTCTTCAGAGCAGCTACAATGGTGGCAGAAGCAGTTTGCGCATGGTGTAGGGCCAGTTCAGCTCACATGCTGGAAGCATAGACACCGATGTCGTCGGCGTAGGTTGCTACCACTGCATTTCGATGCTTGATGGCGACTACTAGTGCCGTAAAAACGATAAACAATAGAGGACCAAGCACCGAGCCTTGAGGTACTCCACAGGTGGTGGGGACTGGAGGCGACGAGTCTTCACCAACTCTTACGACGAATGATCTTCCACTCAGGTAGTTTCGGACCAATCGGCATAGAGCGGCGGGAAACTTGAACTCCTCCAGTCGGTGGACCAGCAGCGGGTGGGAGACGCTCTCAAAGGCCTGGCTGCAGTCTAACGAGATGAAGGCGGTCGCATCATTTTTCTTCATCCGCTCTATGGTGTGGGCTTGCAGCTTTACCAGGTGATGATCACATGCGACACCTCGTTGGAAACCAGCGAATGGCGTCCGTGTCTCGCCGTTCTTATGACTTCGTCTGGTCAAATGCCCAGATCTCCCTCTCGTCGTTCCACCTCTAAGCCACGCCCAAGAAAAATACGTTACAAGGGGTGGTAGATTTAGAAAAGTGTTTGGTGCATGTGTTGTTTACAAACTATGATTGACCTGCCTATCGACATAGCCAACAAGGACCTTTTCACCTGTACCCATTAACCACCTGCGAAGTGCCCTTTGTTGACAGGTTTTACACAGGTATGACAAGACATATGGCAAAGACTTTAATAATATCGGTAATTCTTAATACCTCAATACATATCAATTTATCCAAATAATCAAGAATATAGCAATGAAATTAAATCATTTTTATTATTTAAGTAATCTCTAATGAACTTCACTACATTTTCTAACGAGCTGAATACATAAATAAAAAATAATATTTTAAAACTTAATAATAATTGAAAATTATATAGGATTTGATTGAAGTAAAAGACTTATTTTCAGTTAAAAATAAATCTATTTTAAGGTTCAGATTTTCAAAAAAAAAATAGAATTGTATATGAATAACAGTCATTTTTAGAAAGAGGAAAAATATTTCTTTGCACTGACCATCCAATATTAGAAATGTTTCGTGCATACTTTGCTTTGAAATTGTTTATCTAATTACACGTGTTTATAAATTTAATTTCACCGCTGCTGACAGAATTTATCAGCGAATTAATTTTTATCGTTATCTACTAAAAATATAAAATTTAATCGTGTTTTAAGTCGGAAAAAATTGGTTTTTCATGATATGTTTGTTCAGTCATTAGCCATTTAATTAATATTGGAGACAACGCAAAATTAGAAAGCTAAGAGTTGTAGTAAAACATGTTATAGAAAGTTCTGACAGCTTCCTTCTGTTTTCTTGAACTTCGTGGCTTTGGGCCCATAGTCCATTTATGCGGTATTCAATCCATTTATGCGGTTAGGGAGGAGGGGAAGAAGCTCTGGAATCCTCCGGATTCTTGCCATATCCTCCATTAACAAGAGATTTTTTCCACTGTTCATAGACTAAATATTTATGAAAAAGAAAATGGAATGAACACAAATTAAAATTATTATATATATTTTTAAATTAATTAAAACTATAAACCAATAATTTAAAATAATGGAATCCAATGTTCTATAAAAATATTTTTCCTAATTCCCCTTGTTAATATTTTTTCAAAGATTATAAAAAATTCAATTTTAAATCCTTTTTACTCCGCTACTTGTATTTCCTGAGAAGTAAATAAAGTAAATTTGAACGAGATAAGTTCACGCCAAAAAGGTCTCTATACCATCATTCCACCAGTGATTTCAACGTTTACCATCCTTCTCTCCCTTTAATAGGTTTGTAGTAACGGTTTTTCATTTTGATCGTTTGTTGTTTTCATTTGATTCGTTTGTTTTTTTACTATTATCAACGATTTTTATGTGTTATGTATATAAAATGTTCTGTTGTGAAGAAAAATATCTACATGATATTATCTTGATGTAAGATACAGGAGTAATAGTAAGACTACCGTAATGGAGATAATTAATAATTCAATTTTGTATTCAACCGAACATCAGATTTTTCGTATTTTCGGAAAATTAACGGAGTTTCTTTGTGTTAATTTATCCGAATTATAATTAATTACTGATATTTGTGAATGTTATCTGAGAAAGAGAGATATTTGTGTGTGTGTGTGAGAGAGGGGGGGCAGGGAGAGGGAGAGGGAGAGGGAGAGAGAGAGAGAGAGAGAGAGATTCTTAAGAACATAACAGAAAAATTTTAATTGCTTAGCTAAATCACATCAGGCAAAACAAGATAAAATGTAAATATGTGTGTATATAATTTTTCTAGGTTAAGTAAAATGTATATAATTGTAATTTATTGATAATAAATAAATAGGAGGTTAGAAAAAAAAATTAATAGCTTAGATAGGCCAATATAGTTATACCCAGAAAACGCCTCAGCAAAGGTTTTAGCTCTTACTCATGGCTTGAACAAAAATTGAACTTGAACAGTTTGAAATTTTTTTCATTCACAAAATATCTTAAATTAATATAAAAAAGATGATTTTTTTTACGTTTAATTCCTACTTTTAATTTATGTCATAATTTTAAAACAGTATAAATTTCACTTATGGAATCGTTACACATTATTCTTCTTTAACTTCATTATAAATAGCGATCTGAAGAACATCATCAATGAATGAAAACCTGTTCTATTTAATGGAAAACTCATGTCCCATGGAAAATTTAGAAAAAAACAAATTTTCAATACAAGTTGAAGTTCAATTAAAAATTTCTACCATTGAATCAAAAATTTCTGCTTTATACAATAGAAGTATAAGAACAAAAGTAACACTCCTAGAGCAGAATATCCTGAACTCGAAGGTGAAATTGGTCTGCTCCGAGGTAGTTATAAGATGATCCTTTACCAAAAGAAAGAGTTAAAGTTTGCAGTATCATTGTGGCACAGAGAGTGCTCAATCTGCTATGGACCACAGGAATATTCTAATAATATAATTATACCTTTTTTAAATAAAGTATTGAAGTATTAAAAATACCGTTTTTATCCCAACACATAAATTAGATAGTTCAGTTTACTTAAATCTCCATACAATATGGGATTCAGAACCGGCTTCGATTGTATTTGGAAAAGTTGAGTGAAAGTTAAATGACGAAGTTTCTAAAAACTTCATCTGATGTACCTTTAATTTTGTAATTTGCGATAATTATGAAATATGAAGAATTTGATGAGTAGCGGAGGGAGAAAAAAGGAGGAAAGAGACAGCAGTTAATTGGAGTTCATTTTGAACAAATCAAATAGCTTTAGGAACGTTTCTAGGACGTCATCAATAATGAAAATTGCTGTCTACAATACTATCTTTGGAATACGTCCAATTCAAAATAAAAAAAAAAGTGTGATGTGCTACTGTTCAGTCCACAAGTAGTTATAAGTTTAGTTTAAGTATTTATAGGTTTTATTACTCCCTATATAGGTCATCACCTGCATGAAATATAGATCTGATGAATTAGCATTTGTTTTTGTTTTTGTTTACATTTTTAACATGTTATTTCTGTTTTAACTTATTTATTAATTTCTTTTAATTTATTTATATGTTTTAAAACCGGTTTTACTGCTGTGGTTATTTTATTTTTTATTTATTGCTAAATGTTGATATTTTTTTAAATTTACATTTAATTGGTGCAACGGATTAAACTGGATGCTGCGGATCACTGGAGTGAGTAGGAAGAATAGCATATTTAATGAGTAGGAAAAATGTAATATGGGTTTATGTGAGAAGAAGAAGGAGGAAAACATATATTCATAAGAAAAATAAATTAAAACAGTTAAAAAAATAACTAATAAAAAATGAAATATATTGTATTTAGTTTATAGATGATTATTGTTAGAAAAAGGAAAAGGTAGGAAAAAACATTGGTTTTGTATCATTGTTAATACGAGTATATGTTAGTGTATATATGCCCAGTGATGGATTGATATGTGTCCGATCAATTTGAGAAGCATTGCGAAATAAAACATTTGTCTCTGCTAGTAATTATATAATAATATGAAATAAGTGGTGCTACCTCTGGGATAACGACCTACAACAAGCCACAAGATCTTGTCAAACCCATTAGAAACTATTATTGAGTTCTAATCCTCAATTAATTATACAGAGAAACATTGCTCTCTCCATTCTCAGCCTTCAATAGGTACAAACTACAATCAAGTAAGCAATAACCTGACTGTTCAACTAGAAGTCAGGTCTCAAGTCCCATCTTGCAAACAATGTTTCAATATTGTTCTCTATTTTTCAACTCTCAACGATGTTTCAATATTTCAACACGTCATCACATCTCTCCAATCGATTCTAATTTTCCCCGTATCAAAATCCATGAGCGCACCAATCTATATTATATTACTTGTGGTCATTGCTTCAACTAGTTATTTTCTTTAATTTTGAATACATCTTTTTAAAAATTCTTTCATTCTTAATACCACTTCTGATTTGATATATTTAAATCACATCGAGGTATCCATACCCCCCTCCCATACATTGAAACTAGGGAAGGTCGAAGATACATATTGCCACTATTCAATCAAAACAGCACATGTACACGACTTTATTATATTTTGTTAAAAAGTTGCATTCTTGGCAGATAAAATACTGATATTCGTTATTTGCACCTCGAGAAACAATGTTCAATGTTCCTTACTTTGTCACAAATAAAATCATACATAAAGACCTTAATGTTCCCTATGTAACCGATCTAGCCCGAACCAGATATCACTCCTTCCATTATAAACTCTCTATCCACTCAAACCCCCTAGTTTCTAATCTTGCATCCTTTTCCATTCCTGACAATCCTCCGAGGCACCTGAAAAGAAGATGCCCACGAGGCCAGCTAATGTAAAATGTCATTAGAGTGGTACCAATTGGTAGTTTCTCTACACGCCTGTAACACTCCAATTTAACTTAGATCAGATTTACTAAATGTATTACAATGTACAGTTGTAAATAGAAAAAAAAAAAGGTTCTACTATCATGTTGTATATTAATGTTTAAGTTTAGGAAAGCAACTTGTTTTCGTGCCTTATAGGTAATCATTATAGGCAGATTTAATTTAGTAACCAAGTATAATAAAGAGATAATTACACTTTCTAAAAAAATGGAAATTAGATATTCATTATATCTTCTCATTTTATTATATTATATCGTTTCTAACAATGAATAACCTGTACAAGACATTGAGTACGGCGTGCCGTTTGTAGGCATTTTGTAACTGGCGTGAAATACAAAATCCCCGTCAATAGCGGGCCGTTCCTTCTTTACGTATTTCTCCAGGGATACGCTGGCCTTCCTCGTGCAATCCTCTTTTTTTTCTCATTTTTATTTCATTTACCGATCCCTATCCCTAGCACCCTGCTCAATTTTTTATTTGGATTCCTACATTACCCACTCCATGTGTTGGAACTTAATTTCTAAACGTCCTAAGAGGATGTGTTATTCATTCTATTGACATTTTACAAGTCTCTATTACTCTACTCAGGCATTTTTTATGATTTAGAAAAAAAAAAGTTTTAGCGTGTGACATTGAAACAAAATATCATTTGGTCCAAAATATTTCTGAAATCGTTATTATTATTCAATGTTAACTCTGTGGAAAATTTCTTTATACATTTGTTAAAATTGCTGTATTCTCTGCAAATGACCTTTTATTTTTTACACACCGTAGGTTAATTTCAGTACCGGTAAGAGCGATAAAAGGCTTTGGGAATGAACCTAAGGGTGTTTTGTCCTCAGGTGGTAGATCACAGGTGCAGTATAGCCTTTAGTGCTCCCTAAGGCAGTACCGTATTGGTGTAGTTCTGACCTCAGCCAATTGTCACAACTCATCGTCTTTTTATTACTTCCTGAACTCCGCTTAAAATGTTCAATCAATTTTTTTTTCTTATTTTTTACCTAATCGCTTCCTTAAACTCGGCTATAAGGAGATGGGAAAAATTAGCTATAGTTGAAATTAGTAGCTAAAATTCCCATGGATATGACCCTTATCCAGTTTTAGCTATTAGTTTTAACTTTAGCTAATTTTTCTAACTCTGCCTACAGGTAATCATCCTATTCTAACCAGGGTGGGAGGCTCAAAATTTCAGTCCGTGGAGTATTTTTCTTTTCTTCATAACCCTCTACTTGATGACTTCTGACATACCGGGAGGAGGGAGGAGAGTGGTTATCTATAGGCAAACAAATTATGCTAGCGATGGTGGAGAGATAATGCTTTCATTGCGTGGGACCACTACGAAATAAAAGTCAATCTCTTCAGGATTCGAACTGATGCTGCTTCTGTTCCGACCGACGCTTTAAACGGCTTAGAAAATTATAAATCTGGGGCAATGCTTCCATAAAATAATTTCACTTACCATTCTAATTTGATAAATACTTGCTCTTTTTATAAAAGACAGTTTATATTGTTCACTGTGACAATATTCCAACTTGTTAATTTTCCAAATGAGCATTCCAAATGAGCCTTCCAAATGACAGAATGACTTCAATTTTATCAAAAATAACATTACTTCTTCCAAAATCTTAATATTTTTGCTTTCCAAAATTATGACCGGAATTTAAAAATATAATGGTTAACTAAATTTTACATTGTTATTTATTTATTTAATACCAGATCGCCACGGTGGACCTTATAATAGTGTAAGAGTTAAATCTTTTTTTTAATTTAAAAAAATAAATAATTGACTTCTAATGGAAAAAAAAGAAAAAGATAAAGAAAAAAAAATAAATTAGGACAAAATAAAATTTTAGAGTGACAATAACAGAACTGATAAATATGGAATTTATTACAGGATGTCCTGTGGCAGCGTTGGCTTCAGCCTTGAGGCTTTGGGTTTCCCAAGTTGTAGGTCATTGCTCCTTTACCTGGGAGTGGAACTTCATGAACCTTTTCTTGATGTAATCTTCTATTGTCTCTATTTGTAAATCCCGATGCAATTTGGTTTCTTAAAAACCAAGGAGCATCCATTACATTGTGCTCTTAACCATTTAATCAATATTGAAAATACTAAGAGTAATATTCTCGAGTTAGTCATCCTTGTCAACTGAAAAAAGTAATAATTTCATATTTACGTCGACATGACAGTTACCACATTGAAAATCTGCTCCGCTAAAGACTTGTGCCCGCTCGTATAACAACCGATCATACTAATGTGTTGCTCGCCATTCTCTACTTTATTAGACGACTTTCTCTGTTACATATTCTCTTTATAAAATCTTTGGCTTTCTATCGGTACATAATACATCTATAGTAGTACAATTATTTCCGGAAAAGGTGTTTTCAACCTAGAAAAATTATACTATCAATTTAATATCAAGTTAATGATAAACTATCAAATCATCTCTTAGTTTATATTTATTCTTTTTTATTACTAATAAAAATGTGAAATAGTTAATAATTTCAAATTAAAAATAAAAAAAGCAAATGTTTGGAAAATTCAGCATTTAAGCATTCAGTGCGGACAGGATCTATCTGATATTAAAAACTATATAATTTTACGTTGACAAGTCGAATTAACTCAAAATCACAGTATCCGCATTCGAGAAAATCGGAAAAATGAAATTCGTACTACTTTATAATATATTTAATAATATAATATAGTACTAAAATATAAATATATTTTAGTAAGACTTTTTATTTTTTGAGCTAGGCTGTTCACACACACTGAACATTTTGCAATACATGGTTATTTGGACTCAGGGGACGTCACAACGTGTATTGATGTCAAAAACTCGAATCGGAAATTTTGCAGTACTGATACATTTTCTCTACAATAACTTTTTTTAAATGTTTAGCAGCTTAGAGCTTACTTTCAATTTTTAATTGTGTACTCTGAATAAAGGATGATCCCCTTGGACAATGTAAAAGTCTTTTTTCCATATAACCATGCCTCTTACTCAAGCCTCTGTATGCATTTATATACAGAAGGATCCACATCATTCACAAAACCACATTCCATATTCCATATTAATTGAGATTTATCCTTTTGATGGGTGCTGCAACTTAGTAGTAAGAGGTGTATTTAAATAACATTTTATTTGATGGTCAAATTTAATATTAAGTTCTTTACTAAATAACTAGGTCACCAAGTTGTTGGAAAGATAGAAGATTTGTTTTTTTCAAGCTCTGGCACACCTGATTTGTATTCGTTCAAAATATGAAAATGATTATCCTTAAAATAAGATTTTTTTAAATTAATGCCGCACTTTTTAATTTCAGTTGTTTACTATTGAAGTTTCTGCTGTTCATTAAAGTGATGGTCATAAGAAAATTTAATTAGTCTAAATTATTGTTTATAATTCTTAGATTCACAAAAGTAAATAATGTCACACTATACTGCAACGTTTGATATCGAATTTGCACATAACATTGGATTGATTGCATCCATTTGTTATCTTACGGGACTAATTAAGCAGTAATAGCTATAGCAGTTGGAGGCATCATTAGAGAGAGTGCGCTGCTTGTCCTAACATATCTATCTCCTCTTTATAATTATCTCTTGACAGTACTGTACATGTAGTTTATCTTAAACAAATTAAATAGTTTTTCATAAATTTAAATTAAGAATTTATTTTCATCAACATCGTTTTAGTATTCGCTTATTAAAAAAACATTTTAGTAATTATTAAAACTTATAACAGAGGAAAATTAAAAGCTTACATCAAAAAGTGTAATTCGAAATGAAATTCAAGATTTTCGGTTACTCAGCGTTACATTATTCCAAATTCTCTAATTCCCCTTTATTTGAACCACAGCATCCCTAGATATATTTATTTTATTTTATTTTATTAGATATATAAATCAATTTTTAATCATTTTTAAGCATTCATACAAATAATACCCACTGCAAAACTGGAAAGAATGTGAGATTCGGGTAACCAATGAAATAATAGCTATAAAGGAAAATAAGATGACATTACTCATTTTTTTTAGAGACGGTTGGTATTGAAACTTGATAATTGAGGAAAATCAAATTAGTTCGGATTTAAGGGAAAGGTCAGACAAAATACAATATAATAATTTTAAAAAATCCAATATATGGGACAAATTTAGGGGAAAAATTACAATAAACCAATTTGTGGCAAGTGCAGATATAGCCTCTACTACACCTTATAAAACTACCCTTTACTAGAATCCGAAAATATAAAACTAACTTAAGCGGAGGTCAATGTTGAGGTTTTCAAACCTTATCTAGTTCCACCCATCCCTACAGCCCACCAAGAAGGTTAAAATGGCTGTGGCCAAGAGACTTATTGTAAAATAAAAATGGACAATTGGAGTTCTGGCAATGATCAGATTCTCCACTCAAGTTGAGTGTTTGCGGCTTTAGCGCACTTGCTCAGCCTCCACTGACTCACTACCAGTGATGCGGCGAGAGGGGTTCGCTGGGATCTTTTGAGCTCTAGTCTACACCTCACACGTGGGGGATAGAGTGGGCTCAGGGATCCTCTGGTCGATTGTGTAAATATTGTATATAAGAGTGTAAATGTGACTACAGATTATATTATTTTTATTTTATTTATTTATTTTTCATAAACATAGTTTGATTATGTTCATTTTGTTTATCCTTCTGTTTGTATATATTTTAAGAGAGATTTTTTTTTTCACTCATTTATTTATTTGTATTCTTATTTTATTTTATTTTAGTATGAATGTAATCATTCATCACTATTACCTATTGCCCACAACTGTGTGGCAGATTGTAATATCTGTCAATAAACAATAAAAATAAAAACGTTGAGGTTTAACTGTTACACCTTGCTTTCATAATAATATTTCTAACCTCTTTTTTTTTTTTTTTTATTTCAAAGTTATTTTGGTTAAAATTCTTATTCCTTCTATTCTTAAAATTCACATCAAAGTTAATTTTAAATATTAACAAAATTTTTACCCATATTTTTCACAAATTATTTTAGCTTAAAATCTGCATCTCAGCGGTACAGATTTATGTGTCTGTTTTAAAATTCATTGTATAATTAATGTTTACTTAAATGTAAATTGACTCAAATGTTTTTCTATTGAAGTGTGATATTAATGGAATAGTGACAAATCAGGGTAATTTTGACTGAAACTGCGAAGAATACCTGTAGACAATTTTTGTGATAAAAAAAAATTTTTTTGTGAGTGTAAACTGTTTTTAAGATTGCTCTTTAGGATGGTGAATTGGTCGAAACGTTAGACTTTGGGAACATAAAGAATGTTTTGAGAATTTAATTTGAATATGATTGATTTTATTTAAAGAATAACATAAGTCTAGAAATTGAAATAAAATTTGTATAGTAAAATGAATATTTGAGATGGATAACTATAAAAGACAGGTATGTGATATATGAGAGTGGCATAGAGAGGATAAAATAGACACGACAAATAACAATGAAAAATAAACAAAGAAATAAAATAAAAGTGTAATCTTACTTAGACATAAAAAATGACACCGTATAGTGAAGTTTAGTTATAATGGGGAAAAAATCAAAAGGGGGAAATATTATGGTTTATTAATTACTTTATGTCAGTGCTTTCATTATATTAAATAAAACTGCAACTTAATATTTTTAGACACCATTACCGGTTAAATGATTTCACATTTCTGTCTTAGCACCCGAAGATAGTGAAGTTGTCATACCGTTTCACAACTATATTAGACGGATTGGATGAGGCAATGCGTTAGACCAGACCTGGATGGATTCGCAAAATAAATGTTACCACTAGAGTATATGCAGTAGATTGAAAAACAACAACCGGAGATAGAACGCAACTTCATGAGCCTCGAGAATGTTTCTGACATTCGAAGTGTAAAACTGACAGAATAAAGTCAAAATTGGGTATAATTCAGTTATTTAATAACATTAAAATTAAAACAGAATACAACTTTAAATCTAAAATATGACGGTAATTTATGCAAAGACGCATTTCAGCTTGAAGGAATAACTATGTTTAAAAAAAATTAGAATAGAAACTTGGAAAATAATTAGGATGGTCATACCAATAGATATTTCAGCAAAAGTCACACTGATTTAAAATAGCGTTTCATTAGCCTTAGTTGGGTTTCTAATTAACATGAGAAAAATAAAATGGCGATACGTGTTCATCTGAACAATCATTGGTGTGTGTACATTTCTTATCTTAAAAATGATAGTAAAAACAAAATATTTCGGTAGTTTTTATAGTCTCATATATCTTAGAACCACTTGCTGTCCTAGGCAATACTGTTTCTAACAAATTATAAAATTCAGAACTAATATAAAGCGATAAATAACGTCTTATTAATTTCCATCTCAAACTTTGCAATTAATAGTTGACACATTGCAGGAATTGAAAAAACTGCAAGTGGGTGTTTAACTGTGTTAAATTTCAAATTCACACATCATCCCAATCAATCTACCAGGTAGTATTAAAAAGGGATAAGAGTGAATCTGATGGGACAAGTGGAATTCAATTTTGTTCTTCGACACATAGAATTGACAATGTCCAGCCAAGATCTAATAAAAATGAAAAAAATAAGGAATTTTGAAAATGTTTTTTTTTGTTGAGCATGTCAAGTTATAACTTCATCCTCTGAGCAATAATGAAATGACACCTAATCGATATGAAAAAGGTCAAGTCCGTTATTAACTACTGTTATTTCAGGATCACAAGTTCTACACGATCGTTCCTCCAACTACAGAAAAGTATAAACAATTCTTAGAAAAAATAAGTTAAAGAAAAAAGTATTAAATGATAAATCACTTTAATACTATTTTTTTTTTAAATTCAGAGTAATGATTATTTATCATTTTCAGTAAATACAATTTTCATTTAAAATTTAAATAATGAATAAAACGATGATTAACATCAGACAGTAAAGAATTACTTATTTATCTATAAATAAATTAATAATAGTATAATTTTTTTTTTTTTGGGGCTAATGCTAACTGCCCCCCTAATCAACCTCTACTTCATTTATAATACCATAAAATTGATCAATGTGTAATAAGAAATATGTTTTAAATGAAAAATATGTTATAATAAAATCATTACTAGCCAAAGATTTCTTTATTTCTTTTTTTTTTTCTCGCGTCAGTTTTTAGGATGTAAGGACAATTCAGCAATCCTAAATGGGAATTTAAATTTTAAATTGAACCCCAAAAAAAACTCGTATTGATGCTACAAATTATCATAATAAATAACTAAATATTGCATAATTATATAATATTGAAATATGATTATTTTGTTCTGTCAAAATTATTTAACATTCATGATTTTAATCTCTCTAGAATTTTAATTTTGATTTTTAATATAATTATATTTTTAAGTACGTTAGTATAATATATTCATATAAGTGGTGAGAATAACATTTCGTCATTTAATCTCTGAACCATTAAATATAAACATAGGATAAAAGTAATGAGTGTTTTTTTTTCTTTGAGGAGGGACTTAGGAAAAGTTTTAAGAACCTTTTCGCGAAGTTGTCCCTGTATAGAACCCACATCCAAAGTTCTAACTGAGGCAAACACACTTTAATATGAGCTCTATATTGGAGAATTTTATCGGAATACATTTGAGTATAGATAAAACAAGCATATGATGCCAGGTTAACTTGATTAGATATTGAAATTACTGATGCTTTACATTTATGTTAATAACATAAATTGTTGTAAGCAATATATTTAATTGAAATAATAAGGCCTAAAAATTATCAAAGGTTGATAATTTTTTTAGTTTATTTTCATAATACAGATTATTTATTTTATATTACTGTTAGGTTAAATAAAAGATAAATAAATAACTCTTAGATAGCTGAAAGGTCAAGCATGAATACTTGATTACTTTGAATAATCATTCTTCTATAAAATGAGCCAAGTTTAAATAAGTCAGTAAAGTTTGGCAGAAAGTTATCTTAAAGCTCTGACTACTTAGCGATGGCATAATGATCTTATTTGAAAGTTATTACTACTTTAATTAAGTACCTTTTTAAATTTTATAACAAATCTCGGTAAGTAATGAATCTCAAAGGAGTTTTACCTTCAAAGGCACTTGATTATTACAAAGATTAAGACCTGTGCTGTTTACACTAATTATATTTTCTGAAGGAGCGAAAATGAAGATGTTTTTGTAAATGAGGAAGCAATATAGATTAGTGGATCTGGCGTTATCAAAGAACAATTTAGTACTCATTTATATTTCAGTGATGTTTTTCAACGAGCCGTAATTAGTCGTTACATCCTCTGCTTGCTTGTAGCTTAAGTAAGTACCAGAGAATAAATCTTGGGTACAAATCAGGGTTCTGGAACAGAGTACTATGGACTACATGCCCGTCTCCTCGAAGGGCTAACAGTAAGGTAAAATGATCTTGTTTATAACTGGAAATTAATAATAACCATTAGAATGCATCACTTGTTTTATTACAATATTTACACTAAGTGGATGGTTAGAAGTAAATTTATTTTTACCAATTTACTTTTATTGGTAGAAGTAAAAGAAGTTTTATTTTTCCTAAATATCAGAACCCTTTTTAATCTGGGTCTAATCATGATTTTTTATTAATGAACATATTCCACTTAATCCCAATAAACATATCGCTATTGTTTTGGGCATTAGCTTCTTTTTGGAAGAATTCATAATTTGTGACATAAATCAAGTTCGACGACATATTTTCTGTACCACTCACTTGCTGAATACCAAGCATTACATCTCTAAAATTAAAAAGCCCATCAAGCTGAAAACATTAATATTATTTATCCTTAAGCTGTAAATGAACGTAAGAGCTGGATTCACAATAATTCGGGCTCTTAATGGTTATACAAATTATTTCTAGAACCAAAAAAAAAAAAATAAATAAATAAAATAATTTGAAATACTCGAAAACTATATGTCTCCTGGAAAATTACAGCCATTCATTTGAAAGTTAATTTGATTATCTATAAAACAAGAAAACACCTAAATCATATTTTTACTTATTCTCATTTTCATAATCAGTTAGAAAGTTTCATATTTCCAAGCTCATCCTTATATAATAAATACATGTTATCGTCAAAACATGTTTAAAACATCCAAATGCTAAACATGTAAATGCTATTCTTATCAATATCGAAATGAATATTAAATTGTTAAAACAATACACCTAAAATTTCGTTTGAAATTTAGCATGAAATATTTTTTTGGTTTATATAACAAAATATCGATATTTCGAAAAAATAATATAGGAATATTGTTACTAATCTTGAATATAGATATTAATAATAATTGTCAGATATCGAAATAGATAGAAATAATTACTGAAACAAAATATCGATGTTTATTTTTTAAATGTCTCTGTAGTTTTAAACAAAATATCGATATTTCGATAAAATAATATGGGAATATTGTTTCTGATTTTCCGACATTTTCAAATATTGATATTCCAGCAATTAATATCGAAATATTGTTGCTAATTTTCGATATCGATATTGATAAGAATATATTGTATTGAATAAGAAATTATGAAAATAAAATATCAATATCCAATTTTTAAGCTTTTCGTAAAATTATCTCCGCAACCGTTTGAATTGCTACAGTGTCAGAAGTGGACTTCAAGTTTCACAGAAACGGACCTAAATAAAAAAGCTTCTTACATACTTAGGAATTAAATGAATCTGGAGACAAAGAGACGATATTGCTCAATAAATAAACAAATGTTCTAATAGAAAATGGTATCGCTATGCTATCCCCAAACTTTTGTAGATAATTTTTCAGTAAACTACATCAAAATGTCTTGGAGAATAAATAGGATAAAAAAAAAAATGTAAAGAGTAACACAAAATAATTTCCTTTATTAAGCTTAGCTAATTCACATGATTTTTCACCCGAACAAAGAAATTTGTACACATTTCCTCCATTTTAACAGTATTAGCATTCTTTCTGGAAGCCTACAGCTTACTTTTTCAATTATAGTACTCATTTTTTACTACAGCAATGGTTTTTAAAAGTCGTAAACATTAACATGTTTTTTTCTTTCATTTTTCAAAAATTTTAAACTGCAAGATTTTCTTTAAATATGAAATGAAAATATATAGAAGTGACATAAACTGGTCTCTAACAATGGTGTCATAATTTATTCCCAATTAGACAAAAGGCTTAGAGGACTAATTATGAAAGGTGATAAGTAAGCGGGTCCTCGAGAGTGGCAAGTCCCTCATTACCTTTTATGATAATTAATTATTTCAAGTGTTGATTCATGATTACAGTAGTTAAATTTTCCCTTACAATTTAATTTTATAATTGAGGAGCACGAGAAAAAAAAATTAAGGTCTATTCTCTGTGAAAGATCTTGAGAAAAAGATAATAATTTCTTCACTTTACTCAGTGCCCAGTCAACGTTTAATTTTCTACAAGAACTTAGCAGCGGCAATAAAGTAAAGAAACTAACTTTAATCTTTTAATCATATTGTTAAGTATTTTTATTTATTAGTTAGTTGTTAATTAATAAAACCACAAAAATAAATATAATTATTATTTTTTTTCTCTTTCCAATTCATAGCAACCCTATTAGTCCGGAGAATTTAATTTTAAACCTAGAAACCCGCTTGGATCAGTGGATTTCATTTTTTTCTTTTATTAAATTTCTTGTATTAAGAAGTAAAAAATTCACCCTAATCAAGGTTTCGCTTTTGTTTTTAATTTTTCCACAATAATGTCCAAATTACATTTATTGGATAATACTCCATATTTTAAAACCTAAAATGCGTTTTATTTTTAAAATAATTTAATATTTACCTACACTATATAAGAAATGCCCTTATCAAACTATCTTGAAGGAGCAAGCCACCGGAAGTTCTATAATTAAATCAAGGAATAACTAAAATTATTTCACCCTCATTATTCGTTCAGCGAAAATGAACTTTAGAACTACCGAGCGCACAAGTGAAATTTTTAAAACAATTTTTAAAATTGATTAAACTTTCTAAAATGTAAGCCTAAGTAGATCTCTTATATTTAATATTTTATTTCGCAAGATACAATTTTTCCTAAATTTTCTTTCACCAAATATTGAGAAATCAAAATTTTGTGAATTAATTTGAGTAAATGTTATGAAAACTGCGTTACTAACGAAAATTATCAGAAAACAGAAATGTTATTTTAAACTAATTGATCATTTAACTAGCTTCAATTTTGAGCTAAAATTGACATCTTGTCATGTAATACTTTCTGATATTAAGTCCTTCAAACGCCAACTATTCTTTTTTCCAAATAATGAAAAATCAACATTTTCTGAATTTGTTTTAGCAAACATCTTGAAAACTGTTCATATTAGGAAAATAATGATTGTAAACTACAAACTGTCAAATATACAATTTACAACTGAAATCCAACCTTTACAATTTAATTTATATAAATAGAAATTAATATAAAAGTATTACGTAATTATTATCTAATATAGACTTTTCAACATTTATATAAAAAATAAAATCTGGTTGGCCAGGCCGGGCCCCTTCCTAGTCCAAGAGCCCATGAGGTAAATAAAAATCAGTTATTTCACTCAAATTTTTGATTATTTTAATAAAAACTATATATAGTTACTTGCTTAGGCTAATTAATTTAGATTGATGACTGCCAACTATAGTGAGAGATAATAAAACATGGTGGCTGTTCCAGGAGCTACAGACAATTAATTTTTTAGATATTTCAAGTTGATAAAAAAAGGCTCGTGATGCTTTGTTAGAAAATGATTTAATTTTTATCTAGAATATACAAACGATACATGAATGTAATTAAAAGATAAATATTGAAGTATTTAAGGTCCACATCCACGAAAGTTTATTTTATTAACAAAAAAAAACGTAATTTTTTCACTCATTTTTCATTTGGAGATGATATCCTTAAAATTGCCTAAAATACTAAAATACTTTATAAAACATTATTAAAATAGATTAAATTTTCTTAAAAATGGACTCTAACAGAGTTCTTCGAGAATACTATTCTCGAGATACAGTTTTTCATCATGCATCATTTTTTTTCAAATAACAAAAAATCAAATATTTTAGTGAAATTAATTGCCTTTACAAAGAAAAAAGCTAATTATTACATTATATATAATCTTTTAATGTGAATAATTGACAAACTATTTAATTAGATATGAGCTAAGGATTATTTAATAATAAATTAATATGATGCTCTAATGTCTTAATATTTTATAGGTTAATTTTGGACTGACCTTATTGATCTGGGCAGAATAGCCCGCATTTTTTTTAAATTGATGTGGTTGTAATATTAAATTAAATGTATGATAATGTATTAATAATATTGTTTTTTGTTCAAAATTGTTAAAAACTATAAGTATAATAAAAGCTGTTTATGATAGACTGCCCTTGATAACGGCCGATATTGTGGAAACATTGGACTTTTAAAGAAATATTAATTGTTTTGAGACTTAAATTGGATACAATTTATTTTATTTAAACACTAATTATTACATATAGTACATTCAATTAGCATTAATTTTAGAGTTAATAGGCATCAGTACTGTAATAGTTCCCAAGATATATTTTTTTATACATTAAAAGTTTTTTTTTCCAAAAAAACGAGAAATCAACATTTCTTGAACTTATTTCGGCAAATATGTTTGCAACTGCTATTCCCACTTCTCCTCTAATAGGCTCTCTATATTCCTCCAATAGGAATCTGCTCGTCATTTGATAATATTTGCCAAAATAAATATAAAAAATATTGATTCGAGAAGATGGTCAGCAAAGAACAACATTGATAAACAAAAAAGTATTTATTTATGCCGACGTTTCGACCTGAGTTTCAGGTCTTCATCAGGGAGTCAAGCGAAGAAAATATTGATTTTTCGTAATCCGGAAAAAAATGTAGCTTTTTAAAAACTGTATCTCTGGAACTACTGAACGTAAAATTCTAAATTAGTGTTCATATTTTATCAAATGAAATAGTAATCTATCAAGTTTTTTGTGGCTTTGAAATAGCCACTATATATATTTTATAATAAAAGTATAATACTTACCACCAATTTCGACTATTAAGTATTATATAATTATAGTTTTTATTTAAGAAATAAAAAATGGAGGTGAAATAGCTTGAATTTTCTCCACGGCTCATGTGGACTGGCCTTAACCTAGCAGTGGTGTTGCGTCCCCTCCTCTCTTTGAGGTATGACTAAAAATTTTATTCTGAAAAGGCTAGAAATATTTCATAGCTGACAGGAATAAATTCGCAAACAGTAGTGTACCATAAAAGAGAGAAGGAAGTAGGAAGCGGCTACAAATTAGTAATTTGAGCGACAGGATTAATGCAAGCGTATACTAATTAATAATAAGATAAAGTTATATTACTTCAGGATAAAGAAGTTGTGGTGTCAATGAACTCATAAAAAGTTTTAATCTCAAATGAATATATAGCACGTAATTAAAAACAAAATCCCAATGGCATATTATAACTTTTTAATTTCACAAAAGTTACGTAACGAGAACATACGTGAAGGATGTGGAATTGGGGTATAGAAGCTTTCAACTGTGAACACCCATCTCGGGGAATGGGATCCGAAGCCATGTCAGGGAGCTCTATTGTGAGCCGCTATATTATGCACAACAATGCAAAAGTAGCTGTCTCGCTTTATTTTATGTGCATATTTTAACTTCCACTCTTCTAAATATTTTCTGAATGCCATCTGAAGATTCTGAATAACTGATGGGTTTTGTTTTGTGAATATGAAAATACTTTTATATCGTTTAAGTGAATTTCCATAACAATGAATAAGAGAAACGGGAATCTCAAAAGGTATTCCTGAGTTCTATTACCTATATTAAAAATAAATTATAAAGTACCTACAAAAAGAATACTATTAGTCTTCGGATTTGTCTTTATATAATTTGATTTCATGATACAAAATTACAAAAGTACATACTACAAGTAGTAAAATGAAAGGAACAAGCTAAATCTTTCAAAGTAGGTTAATAGAAGAAATTCTTGTAATCTTTTATTCTTTTTTTTTTAAATTCGTAGTTTTGTTTTTTAAATATTCGTATTTTTTAATTATACCATTTTTAGAATGATTACTGTAATAATTTGAATTGTTTCTCTTCAGTTGTATGAATGTTCAGTTGTATGTTTCAATCTGTTTGGTATGAATGAATTATTTACTTACGCCATTTATTGTGGCAACATAGATTGGTTTTCATTAATAAAAACTATTATTTTATCAAGAGTATTATTGACTTTTTAGAATTCACAATTATTTACCTGTATTATTAGTACAAGTCTTAATCACATATAATAGTGAAATGTTAGTAATCACATTACCTAATTTTGCAGGATTTCTTCATTGTATCTTATTGAATTTTAAACGTACATTTTATATTGAATCAAATTAAACTATAATTTTTAGAATACAAATATGAAGGCTTTGAAGCCAGAACAGACCCGAGACAAGGAAATGGATTCTCACCAATGCTGTTCAAATTAGCCCAAGAAAAAGCCATTAGAGGAACACAAATAAGTGTTGGGTCGGAATAAAACCATTCAAAGATGACATGGAAAGACTCACAAAGGCTCTATTAAGAGAAGCTGGGGAAATCGGCTTGCGAGTAAATGAGGATAAAACAAAATATATGATTGTAAGCCGAAAATCCTTTTTCGGACGGCGACATCGTTTCCGAAAGTAGGCAATTTGAAATGCCTCGTCTCCACAATAATGTTAATAAATGATCAATGGACTGACATAGACCAGCGTATAATAACCGTAAACAATTTTCTCTTTCAAGATTACTAATATCCCGAAAAATCTCTACAAATTTGAAACTAAGGGAGTACAATGCTATGATAAAAACAGCTGTGATATAAGGCTGCGAGACCTGGCTCTAACAGGTATCCTAGAAAGCAGAATCGAGATATCAGGACGAAAAGTTCTCCGTACAATTACTTGAGCGATCTGAAATCATAGCCTTAACACATGGAGCAGAAGAACTAATAATGAACTGCTTGCAGGGACTACTCAGTCAATATTTCTATGTAGTAGGCAAGAGACTACGTCGGAGGCCAAAAACCAGGTGGACAGATAGAATCAACAAAGATGCGAAAGAGCTGCATGGAGCACATTGCACAAACTGCAAAGCAGTAGGTGAAGATAATAGGCAGGCGTGGGGAAGGCTGGTTCGAGTTGCCACAGTTCTATAAGGTCTGTACAGCAAAAAAAAATTATGACACACGAGCGCCCTTAGAACATTTTCTTCATCGTCTGAAATATAGTACAAATAATTTTAATACTTGTCATTTCCATTTTATCTATATAACTATATTTTGTCCTAGTTTTAATTTGTACTGTTTTATAAGGGCACATTCATTAATTATTCTTTTTTGCACTATCTCTTAACATTTAACTAAAACCATTAAGTTATAGTTCAAATTGGACAATTGAAGTATATTTCCAAGAAAAATTGTGAAAACTGAAACTGGAATAAAATAATTACAAAAAGTCATTGTTAATGTAATAAAAAATAAAAAAGTTGAACTAGTTTTACAATGACCAATAAATTAAGTCAACTGATAGTTTTAAAAGATATATATTTAGTTTAACACTTCTTTTCTGTAACAATTTTTTTTGCTATTGACTAAGCACGATAAAAGTATTCATTGAATAAATATGATTAAAACAAAAATATTAAAGAAGCTTAGATCCTCAAGCTCAAATGAAAAAATCTAATTTCCAGATTGCGAAGGAAAAGTTATAACGTTTTGACGGCAGGTGGTACAGGTAGAAATTAATTAAGAAGTCTTATTACTTTTTGAGCTACGTGCCCCAAAGTTATTTTGTAGCAATGCTTTCTTCAAATGTTCCTTCTCTTCTGTCAGGTATTTGATTTCGCTGAGGTATATAATATATAAAGATATATAATATATATTTCTGTATAAATATACGTATGTACATCTGATCTGGTGCTCGGTTAGCAGATATACCATTATGATAGCTGAGTAGAGAGATAACTCGCATTGAAATCCTTATTTAAATAAAAAAAAAAATTTACCCAATAATTAAAAGTACGAATCCAATTTTTGTGGACTATTATTGTATTATTAAATGTCTTAAAATATTTTCTATAATTAAGAATTTAATTTTTTACTATAGAATTGTTTAATATATACATTATGATAGGTTCAACTGATTTTCACTCTCTTCTTGAATTTACTTTATATGCATCGTGTCACCATAATTGTAATTAATTGTATGGCGAATATTAAAAGATATGAAAGAACGCTGATTTTATAATGATTTTATTGTTATTTTGAGGACAAAACCATTTCTTTAAGTGACTTTTAATTTTTAATCCAACTTAAACAATTCTTTCCAAGTTACGGCTCTATCAAAACTCAAAAACATTACTAGTGAGCCCTAATTATAACGACTATTTATACCTAATTATAACTAATTATTTGTATTTAAGTAAGAAGTTTAAGATTAATCGAAATTTAAATGTATTATTAATTATTAAAACTAGGCATCACAACCTAACAGAAAAAAAATGAAAATTCGTTGTACAAGAGTCCAAGAGGAGAAAAAATTCAATTATTTCACCCCAATTTTTGGTTACTTTAATGGAAACTATGTATAATTTCTAGTCAAAAATGATGAGTCTGCCAAATACGTAGGGGGAAAAATGGCGGCTTTTTAAAACCGTTAAAAATAATTAATTTTTCATTCGGAGCTCTATATCTTTACCACTACCAACAACAATATAAAATCTAAGAGAACATCATTTAAAGTAGAGTAAATTTGTTATACTGTAAGTCCTAATAGAGCTATTTACGTTTAATATTTCTCGAGATATAGCTTTTTAAAATGCAATATTTCATAAAAATGTTGTACAGAACGTACTGAAAGATCAGTAGTGAATTTATTTTGAAAAATCTAAATCTCAAAAACCATTTGATGTACAGATGTCTGTTAGCAATCAGATTAAAGCTAGTTTAATGGGCTATAAAATAGTTTAATACATTTATAGTCGTAGGAGTAGTATTTTTCATGATATTTGCTAGAATAAATTAGTTTCAGTTGTTCGGAAAAGTTTTTATTTGCCAAATTTATATTCATATGCGAATATCATAAAAACTACTATCCCTACGAAGATAAGTGTCACAAACAGTAGTTTATAAAGTATAATAGTAAGTTTAAGTTCCTTTATTTTGAGTACTGGCAGACTTATGGATATGTTCGTCTTATGGATCTAGAGATATATTTTTCAAAAATCAAACATTTTATACGAATAATTAGAAATTGACAAGTTGTGAATTTATTTTGTCAAATATCATAAAAACTACTACTGCTACAAAGATAAACTATTTTATAGTAAATTTAAAAAGCTTTAATTTGAGGGCTGGCAGATATCTGTACTTCCTATGTTTTCTGAAATAACGTTTTTCAAAACTCAAATTTATTGTCTGAATAACTATAAATCAATTTATTTTAGCCCATATCATGAAAACTACTACTCTTACGAAGTTAAATGTCATAAACTACGTTATAGTACGTTAAACTAGCTTTAATTTGAGTGCTAATACACATCTATATGTCACATAGTTCCTGAGGGTTAGATTTCTTAAAATAAAATAACTAACTACAAATCTTTCAGTAGATTTTTAAGAAATGTTGCATTTTATAAAGCTATATCTCGAGAAATATTGGACGTAAATACCACTTATTAGGGCTCATATTTCAGAGAATTTACTCTTCTTTAAATAATCTTCTTTTGGATTTTTTAGTGTTGCTGGTAGTTTTTAAGTTATAGAGCTCCGAATGAAAAAGTAAGGTTTTGAAACAGCCGCCATTTTTTATTCCCCCTTCCTATACTTAGCAGATTCATCAGTTTGGACTATTTATTACACATAGTTTTCATTAAAGTAATAAAAAATTGGGGTGAAATAACTGCCTTTTTTTTCTCCCCGGCTCTTGTATCAGGGATAAACAAGCACATAACAAACCAGGAGTATAATAACAGTATGTCAAGGGCTTTGTACTTAACTTAACTAATTCCGGATGCCAGGTTAATTATTGAAGGCAATTATCTAAATATATTTAAAATTACTTGAGTCTTTTAAACTATAGTTATTGGATTACCGTTCCAAAGGCTAGCGTGTTTACCAGTTTACTAATTATACATCATTATATTTATAAAATATTGTTGCCATTGAAATATGGAGTGGTTTGGGAAATATGATACACATTTATGTTAGAAATGATCCATGTGATAAATGTTTACTATACATAATTAGGTTTTCATAAATAATGTAACAGTATATATGAAAACCTAATTATATCTGGTCGAGTGACTTTTCCCGTGATTTGAGGTTGGTTATCATCTCTTCTTCTCAGGCCTCCAAGTCCCAAGTTCCTGACAATTCCATACTTCCTCTCCCAGTGTGTTCCAGCTTCGAAGTCCCTGATTTTATATCTTCCTCCTCCAAAGTATCCTCCTCCCCACTTGGTTTTCAGGAGGTGTCACCCTTTTTACTCATTGGCTGACATTAGCTACGCTCACGAAGAATAAGTCAGAAAGGAGGAATAGTGCTTGCCTGCCGATCCCTTTCTGGAGTTAAAACTTGGTTCAATTGATTTTTCGGTCTCGATCCCTAAACCATCTTGGATTCATTACGAATTCTTTAACCGACAGGTTTCAATCCTTATCCTGCCAACTATCCTTTCCCAGGGGTTAGGTACCCAGAACCACCCAGATGTTCTGGCCAAAACCTGTTTGAACACGTTTATAATATATCAATACGCTGCACAAGCTAAGTAATAAGTAAATACATAGCAATGTATTTAATTATTACATAATACTTCGAAGTATTACATTGAAGTATTACATAATACTTCACTATATCTTTCACAATACTAAGGATCTAGCTAACCATTTAAGGATCAACTTTGCGAAATCGTAGCAATTTCGATGTAGTTTTATTATTTTTTTTCATTCCGATAGAAATGTGAACTTAAAAACATACCTGACCTTAAAAAACACAAATTATAATAACTAATAATGGTTTTGGGGCTTTATTTGGTTAACGAACCATAAATATATACATATCGCTTAATTCCTGAAATAAGTTTAAAATAACCAACAATTGGTGATATAATATAATTAATTAAGATTAGTTTTTTTGGACAGCCACTTCAAATACTCTACAGCTAATAGAGCAGCTAGGTTGTCATTAATTTTGAATTTATTAAAGTTTAATTTCCGTTTATGAATACCTCAGCCAGTTAAATGAAAAAAATTCAAGGCATCTTTTGAAATTAGGTGCTTCTAATGAGCCTGGGAGGGTTGATTGAGGGAAAATGAAATTAGGTTTTCCCTCGGCTACAGGCACTTGTTAGACTCTTAATAGGCATTTCATATTTAACGCTGTCGGCTCTAGGTAAAAGCTAATATTTTTGCTAAAATATTTCAAATGCAAATCTAATTTTGGGATGCAATTATTTGAATAACGTATCAATTAACTTCAATGAAGAATATGCTAAAGGAACATTATATATTATTATAAAATGAACGGATCTTATATTTGCATCATAACAAATTAATGATTAATAAAATGATACAGTTATTGAACATGAAACTTTATAATTGAGTAAATTATAAGACGATAAATGCATTCGTGTTGGTGATACAGCCTCAATATACATTACTAAAAAAAATTAAATTATAATAAATTGGAATAACAGAACACCCGGTTATTTCACATTAATATCCATAAAAGTATAAAAGCAAAATCAATAAACGAGAATAACCCTAAAATTCTATGTTATTCCTCATTGTCATTCCTCGTTATAGTTGTTTGTTTGGTTGTTTAGTGGCGCCAAACTTCATTGGTCATCAACGCCATTTATATTTTATTTAATTTTGCTAATATCCGTTAAATTTTATTTATTTTTTAATTTGATTATTTTATTTATCTATTTTTTTTTCCTTCCGATCAAGTTACATTTTTGTCAGTAAATTTTGTGATTTCAAAAACTGAAACACCAATTCTATTGCCTTATCATCGTCTCCAATGGTTTTTGAGATATCTTGGCTTAGTCTTAAGCTATTGAGGTGCTCGTTATAGTTGTAAACGCATCAATATTGAATGGAACTTCTGAATGAAACGTTCAAGAAATGAACTGGTTGAAAATAGATCATTAGAGTTCATTGTATACTTCCCACAAAAATATTTGTATTCCCTCAATCATCATTTTAACATTTATCCAAGAAAGTAATTTTAAAACGCTTAAAACTAATAATTAATATAATTAAAATATTTCAGTTTGTAATTTATACAAGTAAAAAATAAATGATTAGTAAGAACAGGAACCAAAGGGAAACAATGAAATACGAAAAAGCTAATACCATTTTCATTTTTACTATGCCTATTAAATCCCGAGTAAGTTTTACTCAGTTGAAGTCCGACTGCCTGGTAAAATGAGTATCACATTGATTTCAGCTCCGTTAAAGTATTTAGAGGTACTTTTATTGTAGTTTGATGCATATTACTATCCTGGAGTAAGACAAAACCTAATGTTTTGAAGAATGTTTTAAATATATCTGGGACAATTATAATGACTTTATCAACAAGTAACTCTCCAAGTACCTTAGTAAAAATTCCACCCAGCACATTGCACGATGATTGTCTTTCACCAGGTCTTTTCTACACTCCCCCTCCCCTCTTATAACTTGTATTTAAATAGATTTTTTATCATATCCGTACAATACCCTGCATTTGTTTAATCAGTGTTTCCAGACAAACTTTGAACTTAATGTGCCGTGGACAGAAACGGAAGTATCTACTATCATGTAATCTTCTTTCAACCGTTATTAGAAAAATTAAAAGGAGATCGTTAACCGTATGAAGATAATAACAAGTAGATTATAGGAAGATATTAACAATACATAGTTTTCTTTTACTATTTTGGTACCTTTATTGGCAACCATCCAGACTATCTTCCTATAAGTTATTAGAAAAATAAAGAAACCTCTGACTCCTTAAATCAAATTTCTAACATTGTACTGTCATATTATAGACCGTTGACTAGTTAAAACCAAGTCATCAAGCTAATTCTGTCTCGATTCGATGAAATCAAACAAATCATAAATTTTTATAAAAGTATTAGTTCAAGAAATGGAAAACGTGGAATAAAATAAGTGAACTAATATTCTCTCAAATAAAATCAAAATGCTATAAACTCTTCATTATATCATTAAACAGTCCATTATAACTAAAATATCTATAAATAAAAATCAGTTAATTATCATAGCATTATAGCACTCAAGCAATTCGATACTTATATCCAGGAACATATAGGTTTTATTATCTTTATTTTAGGTAAGAATTGATTTCGTATAAGTTTATACCTTAGTAGGTTACACCTTGGTAAAGGGGGAGCGTAATAAATTACAAATTACTGCTCTTTATTACTCCACTACTTCAATTTGTCTAAAAGCTAATGGAGATTTATAGTTTCATTTTATACTATCTGAGATTTTTTATTTATGTGTGTTTCTTTTATATGTTATAACCCACAAAAGAACAAATCGCACAAATCATTAGGTTTTGATATCGTATTGCATTTCATGAAATGAAACCAAGTGATAACCGTTCATGGTAAAGTTTTGACCCTATATAATTAAAAATCGGTAAAAAGATAACAAAACTACTGAAAGGCATCTTGAAAATGTTCTGAAAATTATTTATTGCCATTTTTTCCTCAACCTATAGACTGTCCCTAATCATAAAATTCTGCAAGTTACTGTACAATAATTTGTTATCCTTTTATGCCTGTTATTTATCCTATAGAAACTGACAAACTATCATTTGATACACAGGCATCTGAGAGAAAAACTCAGCTGTAAAAAAAGAAGCTGTAACAAAACGGTCCACCCATTCCAATGATAATATTTAATTCTTTCCGTGGACCATTGTAGGATGATCTTGCCAGTTTTTTTTTAATGTCTTGATGATGGTCTTAGCCAAACCAGATTTCAATCTTTCCTTTATAAACTCCCTAACCTCCTAAGCCCACTAGGTTCTAACCTTACTTCCTCTTCCATTCCTGACAATCAATCCTATGAGGCACCTGAAAAAAAGATGGCCTCGAGACCTTCTAATTTAGAAATACTATTAGAGTGCTACCAGTGGGTAGTTTCTCAATATGCCTATATCATACTATAATTATCTTACATCTAATTCACTAGATGTATTTTTGTAAATACAGTTTTACATGTCAATAAATAAATAATTAAAAAAAATATCTACTTCGCTATGTCAGGTTAATCATGGGAAATCCCTACAAAAATATTTTCATTAATAGCTTAATATATTAATATAATACTTATAATGTGATATCGAATATTTAATTTCGACTTTTTTTTTTAAAGAACTTTGACTAGAAAAAAAAAATTATACAGCACACAAGCTTACGTGAAACTAAGTGAAAAACAAATAAGTGATTCAAACCGACAGGCTGAGGCAATTTAAACCTGACTGTTGATGAGACTCAACGACCAAGCCAGCTCAATTACAAACGGTTAATTGATGATAACGGTTATGAGAACATCAAATAGTGTCAGAGCTGGTTAGCTATCAGCTGAGAACAGATTAGTAGAAAGCTGTACGTTCACAGAGAATATTCATTCTTCATTCTCAAATGTACAAATCTCTGAATTTAATATTTTCAATAAATCAGTATATTCTTGGACAATTTATCTAATAAAAAAGTACCCTTTTTCATCAAAATAGTTATATTGTTTTTTAAACATAAAAACATATAAATGCTTAGGAGTAATTTATTTTGAGTCCATTAAATTGTAAATTTATTTAACATACCCTAATTATTTTAAAACATTAACTGTAACTTAAGTTGAGGTTTATGAAACATAATATTACTGCATTTCACAACAGTAAAATAAGTAATAAACATAACTAAATGCGTTCATATAACATCACGAATTCCTCAGTGTTACGCCAATTTTCAAAACTTTTACAAGTTCTTAGAAACCATGTTCTACGGAGTATTTATAGTAAGCTCAAGACCTATTCATGACATACGTAGGTACAAAAATAAAAAAGGCATAATAGTCAACTACTTTAAGAACTATTTGCACATTGAAAAAGATATTTACCGAACGAAAACAATTTTAAAATTTAAAGTTCTTTAATTTTATATTTTTAAACTTCTTTACCTTTAATAAAAAAATTTCATTTTTATAATAGAACATTTTACAATAATTACAAGTTGCAATTTTCTTTTTTTAAAGATGTTACTTTCTTATTTCTTTTTGAACAAGATGTCATATAATGACAATAATTATGAGTGTAATTACCCACTACTACGTTTTAAAAACGATTTAAACCTTTTTATTTTATATTTTTTTAATAGAATCAAAGTAAGCATAAGATCAAACGTTTTTTTAAGAAGAGTATTGTGAGCTATCTGAATTTCTGTTTACGATCATCGTCTTTATCGCCACTTAAAATATTTTCTGGGGAACAATTTGAATCGATTTTTTCAGCCATATAATTTTTTTTTTTTGCTGGAAATTGCTGGTTCGGAAATTTGTATACTTATCATCTGAAATATTATGACTTTGTCCACTTCTTCAGGACGGATCCTCTCCAGTACTATCTAAGTCATATATCATATATATCATCAAGATCCTCCTCAACATTATCATCCTCTTCTTCTTGTCTAATAAGGAGATGAAGCATTCCCTACATCATTCTTACGAATCACCTTCAGGTACTCCTATCCTTTGTTAAATTCCATTAAGATTGACTAGGTCTGGAAAAAAGAAAATTATTCTTATAAATTATAAAATTTAATGATTTTATATCTAGTTTAGACAAAATATCCAATGCTTAAAATACAGTAAATGTAAACATTTGCGAAAATTATTAGAACAGTTAAACAATAATGGTTTAATAACATCTAACAATTACCGATTTGAGAATAGCTAAGCTATGGACGAAACTTATCTGTGGCAGAATCTCATATCATAGTAATCTATGCATGCACAGAAAGGAATACCTTATAGGTCTTAAAACTATAAAAATCAATTAATTTCCATATATCTGATGTATATTTGTTCCAAATAAGTCAACTCAAGTGACAAACAAATAATTTTTTTTTATTTACTTAAAACTTTATTTATTGATAGATATTACAATATGGTAAACAAATAAATTAAATGACAAAATTAATGGCGGGGGTTCAAGAGGCAAACTCTTTATTGTTTTCATTTGATATAAATCATTCTGATTATTTTGTATCAGATTTAAAGATTCTTTTCTACTGTTGGTTGAGGAAATACGAGGTTGAAGGTATGGCTACCCTCATGTTCCGCCAGGCCTAATGTTCATTTGCTTCCAATGTTTTCCTCCACAATTGGCAAAATTTGATGAATGCCGAGGGAGATCTTGCGGCCAAACTATAGATACCATTTTGTTTTTGGAACATATTGGGCTAAGATGGTCACAAGTATGGCCCTTACGTCAAGAGACCGGAACAATAAGTGAAAGTCTAACCTAAGAGGGTGGAAGTAGGCAAAACTCCCCTTCACCATAAAAGCTCGCACAGCTTGTGTCTTATTACGGCGGGCCTTAGTTCTCCAGGCTGAAACCGTGATTTGTGTATACACAATGTTTAATTCATATATTTGTGTGTGTACATTTAAACTTCAAAATATTACGAATTATTAGTGATTTTTTTACAGTAGTTTACGGTTCGATATAATGAAAAAACTTTTATTTTTAAAAATTTTCTTCCATTGCATTGTATAGAAATTTCGATAAGCAAAAATTATTCTAAGAGAAGAACAAAAACAATTTTAATTATTTTTTTAACTTAATTTCATTTGCCTAAATGGTAATAAATCCATTTTTCCCCTTAGAAATATCACTTCTTTACACCACATTTCTGTTTCCTGTGTAAAAAATAAATTTTTATTATAAAAAGCCACTCTGCAGTTATTTCGTTCCCTTTGTTTAAATGTATTTCGCTTAATATCTTAACTGTTTTTGATTAATCTGTTAACCAGAAAATAACGTGACTAAACACGTTAGGATTTGATAAATAAAAACTACATTAAAATCAATGCCTTAATATCAACGATTCTTATCTTAAACATCATTACTTCAATTATTGTATCGCGTTAAACAAAACTTCCATCATAGAAATATATTTTTGTGCTTTTAGACACCAAATTTTATATAAAGTGAATTATAAGATTTTACTTTATAAATGCATATTTATTCAATTGTTTCATCCATTCTTGTTCTGTGGATGTTATTCTTGAATCCTGAACAATTCCCATGATACAACCTGATCTAACAAAAACTGTGGGAACTGCAACACCTCCATCATTAAAAGTGACAGCCCCAACAGACACTATTAATCAGAGATGGCTGTGAATTACGAAAGCCCCACAGAGTTAGCACTGTATCTCTGGGTCAGAGGTGAGAGTTATTCATTCACCTGGCAATTCTCATGCCCCGATCGCTCATAAATATCTCATTCAATCATACTTTTTAAATCTTGATAGTTAATCATATAATTAGTTCGTTGCTTGTAATGATGATTGTAATTATTTTTATTATTCATTACTAAATTTAAAAAGTTATATGTTAGGTCCAAAATCATAGTTATTTTACAGTATTGTTTTTGGAAGTTTTTTTCTTTCAATAGGAGCTTGAATTGAATTTCACGTAGGGAACTAATTTTTTTTTTTATTGGAATTATTTTTAACCCAACCTTATTGCCCATGTATATCAGAAGGGAGCTATCATTTATAATTTCAATTTCATAAGCGTAGTTTTGAGATGAATCAATCAATAAGTGAGTTAGTGAATGTTACAGACATGTACTATTATCATAGAAATAAGTGCTGTAATATTTCTATTGTATTGACAGTGTTTAGTAAATTATTAATATTATTTTAAAGCACATTACAGTTAAATAACAAAAAAATTGATGAAATTAAAAGATTTCAGAGTATGTTTTTGTCAATTAAATGTTATTTATCGTTCCCAGATTTATAATACAACAATGAATAAAAGAAAAAAACAAGATAAAAAAAAGATATATATATTTATAAACCTCAAAGATAATTGAATGATTAGTAATAATATCAGAGTAAGTGGTAAATGCTTGGATTATTTTCATGCACTTGAATAAGTAACGAAACCTTAATTGCTTCTAAGAAAGGTACTGGTGACAGTTAGTCGAGACGTGACTGGTGTAAGTCATTCCAATTGTAAAACATTAACAGGAACCTGTTACTGCTCAGAAACAGGTAATTTTTATGAACAAATTGAAATAAAATTCAACAGATCCTAAAAGCTAATTCTTTATAACCATAACCGAATCTGTATAAGCCAGCTTTTAAAACATTGCGACATCTTAATTCCGAAATTCTACCAAATCAAAGATATTTGCCAAACTTTCCATAGTTAACTAACATTTTTTTTAACACGCTTGATGCCATTAAAACAAAATGAAATGAAAATAAATTTGATGTGAAAATTGAATACTGGAGATTACTGATTCAAATCCAAGAAGATTCCTCGGAAGATAAAAACCACGGTTGAGGGTTCGGTTAAATGAATTGCAGCTAACGGAAGTTATTTCGAACAGCAATAATACCGTTAAAGTTTTTCTTATATTTACAGTTAAAAATAATCTAAAATTGTTTTTTGATCGCCTTGTATAACAACAAGGTTTGATGTTTTCTCAACAAATTGTTGATAATCTTAATACAACTATGCGATTGTGAACATTATAATTAATACTTGAACACCCATTCTTAAAATTATTATAGCTATTGTTTAAAAATAAATATGTTGCTAACTTGATTAACTCAAGGATCTAGCTTTTGAGAAAAGGGAGTTAATTTAAAAAAAAATATATAATTTCCTGTTTTTGTTTACTATTATACAGAACTATTGAACGTTGATTCAAATTGAAGTTTGCTTCTTTCAAATTTTCAAGCTGTTGTGGCCAACACATCGTCTAACGAAATGAAAATCGACCGTACAACATATGTTTTTATTGTTTAAAAAGGCATATGTTTTTCTTTTGTTTTTATACTGAAAATAGACAGACAACTTCTTAACGTCTCATTGCACACACATACCGTCTCCTTTATCCTCTCACTACGCACTCGTTGTTGCCAGCATTCTGGCCATCTTCGCCATCTTCGGCGGGCGGACTTCTTCAACTCATCCTCCAAGAGGACAAGGCGGGCGGACGTACGTCCCTTTTGTCGATCTACTTCCACGAGAATATCCACTCAGAACAACCACAACCGGGGCCCCATCAATCACCGGTGAAATAAGACTTTTTTATCTTTTGTTCAATTAATTTATTTCGTAATAGTGTTAACCTTTCTTTTTTTTCTAGTTTGTATATTTTGTGTTCATTCTTATTATGTTTACTTATTTAAAAATACAAAAATAACGAAATTCGACTATTCTTTCCTTTTCACGGTTGGGCTAGTAAAGGTTCCTTTCGAACCCCTACCCGCCGTAACACAAGCAAAATGAGTTTTAATATAAAATATAAATAATTGGAATTTATTTTTTAAGTGGTTAGAATTTTGAGTTTTGTCAGCATCAAATGGATTGAAGGTGTAATATGAAAATAAACATATGAGTTGATTCCTATATTTTAATCCCATTATTTGAAGTAATATCATCATTTTTTTTAACGTATTTCATTTTTAAATAAAGTTTCAACGAAAAATGTAACAAAAAACAAATTCAAATTAATTGTAAAGTTGGTCACTGTGATAGGTATAGTAGAAGAACTAGGAGGGGAAAAAGTGGAGAATAATAGACGGCTGGTGATGACACCTGACCAAATTGCCTCAATGATCCAAACAAATCCATGTTTCACCACTCGAGAAACCACCGGCGGCTCTCAACAAGAGAAGAGTCCTATTCGAGCTAACTCAATTTCAGGTGTCCCGGTACTCGATGGTCACCAACAGAAATAAAATTCAGTTATCTCTATATTAGAATATATATTCCATACATCTACATATGTAGATATATGGTATATCTATTAAACGACCTAGGCAATCAAAGTTGAAATAAGTTATGTTTGAATGAATATTCTCAACTATTATTTACAATCTAATACCACGGTTTAGAAAGAAAAATTGTACGATTGATTTTAAATGTGATTAAAAATTTTGGTAATATCTTTAATTTGCTGAAATCATATCAGAGGGACCGGTATTTAGTCTATCTATACATCAAATTTTAGGTTCAGTAACTGAAACAACTTACATGAGACTAATTTTAGGCTATTGGAAATATGTATATGAGGTTTTTCAGAAAACTTGTGAATGCAGGTTTTATTTTACTATGCACGCAGATTCCGACTATTATAGCACTTACTAGACAAACGGTCTAAACTTTCAACTCATTACAAAAGACTGATCTACATGACAATAATAAGGCCCATCTGGACATACGGAGTTGAGCTTTGGGGCTCCACTAAACCTTCGAATTCCTCTCGTATCCAATCCTTACAATCCAAAATCCTTCGTAAA
>NW_027114879.1:232628-241924 GCF_000696795.3 Halyomorpha halys
CCATCTGGACATACGGAGTTGAGCTTTGGGGCTCCACTAAACCTTCGAATTCCTCTCGTATCCAATCCTTACAATCCAAAATCCTTCGTAAAATCTTCAATACTCTTTATTTTGTTACTAATAAAACCATCCATAAAGACCTAAATGTTCCTTATGTAAACGATCTAGTCCGAACCCGATATCATTCCTTCCATTATATACTCTCTAGCCATCCAAACTGAAACCGCATTAATAATTTATTATAAAATTTAATAAAATATTTTTACGTAAATAAAGTTATGAATATCAATAAATAAATGAAAATAGAAAAATCATTATAATCAAAAAATAAATTTTAAGGTTTGCTGATCTTCAATGATTGTTGATGTTCTAGTATATTTTTGGAGATAGGACTCTCCTTTGGCTTGAGTTAACTCCCTAACCACCGAAACCCACTAGTTTCTAATCTTGCTTCCTCTTCCATTCCTGGCAATCCTCCGAGGCGCCTGAAAGGAAGAAGGGCTCGTGACCTTATATTGTAAAAGGTTTTTAGAGTTATATTCTAATAGGTAGTTCTCTACATGCTGTATTATATCATTATCATTATGTCATTATGATCAAAGTTGCTTGTTGTATTTTTTATACAGTTGTGAATATCAATAAATAAATAAATAAATAAAATATTTTACTGTATTTACCTACAATAGGAAATTTTTTACCATTTGTTTATTACTGTTTCATCTTCTTCACAGATCTTCCACATGTATTCATGTCAATTTGCCTTGAATTATTAATGAACATATTATAAAAATAAAATCTTACGAAGTCTGATTGCTGATTAATGAAATATATTTTTTAATCTTAACTTGTTTTTCTGTTAAGTTTTGAAATAATTTACTAATCTTCAATTTTTTGCTAAAAGGTTTTTATTCTTTTTATCCATCAAATTTTAGGTTTTCAATCGGATAGTTATAACTCTATACCACACTCTCTCGGCTATCCCTTCTATGTTGTCAAATTCTAATACATTTTCTCCAGTAGTTCCTCAGTGTTCCTTAACATTTCAAAGCTAGTTTCCTCGATCGATCCACCACTAATGCGGCAGTTTATTTGTATAATTTAAAGTAGTACGTATAATATAATTATATTTACAATATTAAGTATAACTAATTTAGTATATTTTTGTAAATAGTGTGTCTTTGAACTCTATAGGAGCTAGCAAATAGAATTGGAATTATTAGCAGAAGTTACTGACATCAATTTCAATAGATGTTACAATTCACTTACTTGTGATGGTTCCTATCGATTCAATAAATTGAGCAATGGCCAAGGGATAACAGATAGAACTTTGGATGGCCTATTCAGAATTTAATCTCTATAAATCTTTCAAGGAACTCTTTGAAAATAGAATCACGTATACTGAACTTGGGGAATATATTTCCGAGGCTGCGGCGGTTCCAAGATCGAGGAAACGGAGGCTCACGCAAAAAATCTTCATAGTGAAAAACTAAAAAAGTATAACGTAAAATAACCTTTTCGTACTAAGGCATTTTGTCCTTTGGAGTACTTGAAGACAAGTCTAAAGCTGGTAGTTTTCGAACAAAAAGAAGTTCAAGTTCATTGCTCAAGCTGAGTAGGTCATGTCTATCAGAACGAAGCCAATCTATTTCTGTTTATTTCCTCAACCTCAAATAAAAAATTTCTGTATTTTTTACAGCTTAAAAGTAATTAAGATAGAGTGTAAAAAAAAAGCATAGAAATGGATGTTGGAATTGGGTAATTATAAAACATATTTCTAGAACAGAATGTCTTCGCTCAGAAGACTTATGTTTATTTTATACATATATTTCATAATATCAAAACAATAGCGGTCATAATCTAACATAATATAAATGTGTGGTAGATACAAACATTTAAAAAAAAGAAGATATACATACAGTTGAAAGTTTCTGCAAAACATAACAATAATTTGTATTAAAAAACAGTCAACAGCTATTTGGTCCGTCGTCCGAAAGCTGTGAGATGTAAAATAAGGCGTCAGAACAAAGAATTTAGTATCGAAATAGACTGCACTACCTTCCTTTAATCTCTCTTTCGGTTTTTTGAATAATTTTTTTAATTCGCACTCCCCCCCCCAGCTGGTTAATTTTGTTTTATTAAATCGAAATTAGAATTGAGTCCTTCCAAAATGTTTAATGACTATTTACTTCTTCCTATTGAAGATCGAATAATCTCTGAATATTTTTAAAATATTCCGATTTAGTACACATTTAAATATATTAAAAAATAACCACTGCTACTGTTCCATTATTCCAGGGTTAACGTTAGCAAGAGACGCACTAGGACCAACGATTTCAGATAAGACATGTTTTTACCAAAAGTCCCGTAACTGTGAGTTTCACCACTCTTTCATCCGCATGTGTAAAAATAAAGAAAAAGTGTCATTGAGATGTGGAAGAAACCCGACTACTTTATGCAGTTTTATTTTTATTTTTTTTAATATACATCACTAACAATCGACTAATACGTTTTAGGAGACATGAATAACATCTCATTGCTTATGTTTAGAAGTATTTTGGCAATTCGGTTTATTTTTTTAAAGTCATTAATGTGCAGTGCATTATTCATCTAGCATACTTTATAATGTATTTTTGAATTATTGTCATTAAACAAAGTACAAGCTGGTATTTTGTTTACTTTTAACTACATTTCAAGGTATTAAGTATCAGAGAAAAGTAATGTAGACTGGTTCCCAGTAGTTATACGGCTTACGGAAAGCTTAAAAAAAAATTAATGTACGTGAGGGTCATGAGTTTCCATTTCTGAACAGAACATAATGGAATCCTGGGCGGAAATTAGAGCTGGAATCGGTATTCAGTGGCCTCCTGCAGGCTGGATTGCTTTGTGTACACGTAATGTTTTTTAACTAAGATATTGGTGTTATACAGAAGGGATTCTTTTCTTTATTGTACAAGTACCTTATTTTCGTATTTTTTTTATACCTTAAAGCACCTTGTAATAGTCACAGAAGTGCAACCGATTTGCAGATCCACCACTGTCCTGTTTACATCTCATACATCACATTTACTTGTTGTATTATTTTATAATAATAATAAAGGGTTTGCCGCATCCCGATGGTTCGATGCCGATATACATACTAAATCTGTTAACTGACACCTATTCAAGCCCGAGTCTTCCTAAATGCAATCCTCCCATCAAAGATTCGGATTATCTCTCGAATTTTACTTGGCGGGTCAGTGTTAGTTAACATTTTAAAGATCTGTACGTTACTAAGCTCTACAACAGTGTACACAACTTTTATTTACCAAATACTCTATAAGTTGAATTATATTTACCGGGAGCAGTTCCAGTATCATTTTATACGGCTGTAAATTATTTTATTAATTTATTTATTGATATTTACAACTGTATTAAGAATATATGGAACAAGTAAATTTGATGTTAGTTATATAATGGTATGATACAATGTGCTGTTATGTATCGAGGCATTAGCCATTATTATAACAATATGTCGTTTATTGATGTTTTTTGGCCATCTGTCCCCGATACCTGGTTAGGGTAGGATCCTCCCGACAAACCACTTACTGCGTCCCCGGATATGAAAACATCTGTGTTAAGTTTGTCACATTACCAGAGTCCCCTGAGAAAATTAGATTGGCTAACCTTTAAGTTCTTACAAAAATGAGAGGTTTGACGAGGGATCGGAATCAAATTAAGCAGGTGCAGGCCCTTCCCGGACATGTCAAACTTTTTCGTCCATTCTCAGGCCTGGGGAGGGGGACGCCTCCCTCAGGAGGGTCGGTCTTTGATGGCCAATGAGAAAGGAGATTCAAAAATAAAATAACGCCCTAAAAGGGAAGTGGGAGAAAATATAGGAAATCTAGATCAGTCAAGAAGAACAGTCAAGAGTCAGACTTAGACGAGAGCAGGAGAAGCCGGAGCGGAGTAAGATGCACTTCGACCAGACGAAGTCGTAAGAAGGGCCACGAGACCTGGACATCCCTTATGAACGAGACGATACCTACGGAACCACAACCCACGGCATCAGCAGCTATAAGTATAAAATTAACCAATAAATAATAATGTAATAATCTATATTTTATGGCAACCTTTATCTGAATCATTTTAATCATAACAACAACTTGTAAATAAATACTTAGTTTCTTTATGTAGTTTATATACTATTATATAACCCAATATACCACCCTTTATTATAATAAATAATTAATGGTAACAACATTTTATAAATATAAAGGTATTTAATGATAAACTGGTAAACACACAAATAGCCTTTGGAAAAGAATCCAATCATAATAATAGTTTTTTAGGACTCAATATATAATTAATTAATTAACTTATTTTTGGATAATTACCTTCAGCGATTATCCTGGCATCCTGATGAAATCTCAAGGCAGTACATAGCTGTGCAGAATCTATCGAGTAACAGAACTCCAATAACATTTCTAGAGGAAATTTCACGAGGCCATCTTCTTTTCAGACGCCTAGGAATATTATCAGGCAATGAATGAGAAGTCAGATTAGAAACAAGTGAATTCTAAACTCGATGATTTTTCTCGTAAATACCAGGGATGATGTGGGTTTGGGTAGATAGGATGTTTATCATAGAAGGATTGGTATCTGGTTCTGTCCAACTCGGCAACATATGGAACATTGAGGTCCTAACCGATAACTTAATTTCTGACAAAGTATGAGAGCATTAAGAATCTTGGATTTAAGGATTGTATACGAGAGGAATTTGATGGTATAGTGGAGCCCCAAAGCTCATCTCCAGATGTCAATATAGGTCTTATTAAAGTCATATAGATTAGGCTTTTGTAATGGATTGGAAGATTAGACTGTTTGTCCAGTAAAATTTATACAATTATTAGAATAGACAAGCAGTTTCCTGTCTTTTCAGTCTTGTATGAGGATTCCAAATCAGTCGTTTGTTCAGATTTGTAAATTAATTAATGTTTCTTTTAAAGTTTCGAGAAACGGTATGAATTTTAATCATGAGATATTCATAAAAGTTGTGGTATCCAAGAATGTATTTGGATACAGAATTAGCGCAATGATACGTTGAAATGTAGTCTGGACGTTTTTAAACTAAAATAATTACATTTCAATGAAGCCTTATATTCAAAATTTAGGCAACTATTATCTATCTATAAAATCTGTATCCGAGAGCCAATGCTATAATTTTGTCTAATTAGTGAAAGCCTTGAATGGAAATGTAACTTAAAGTTCGTCTTATCCTCTCTATTTTTTTAAAAAGAAAAATCTCAGCTAGTGTTAAAACCGTCCCACTCCCCTCTTATAATTCCATTATTCAAATTGTTTATGGTTCTTCATCTATTATTACTAATATTTGTAAATTTCTGGGCCCTTTTTCCTTATCTTATAAATTATTTTATACAGAAAAAATGTTAAAATTCATACAACACAGTTAACAGGGTCTATGAATGTCCAAAGTGACTACGGATATTGATAGATCTCCAATGACATTTTTAGAGGAGATCTCCAAGCCATCTTCTTTACAGACGCCAAGGAGGATTATCAGGCAATGAAGGAGAAGTCAGGTTAGAAACAAGTGTGTTTGGGTGGTTGGGATATTTATCATGGAAGAATTGGTATCTGGTTCTGGTCAAATCAGTGTCATATGAAACATTGAGGTCCAGATGGATGACTTGATTTGTGACAAAGTTAGGGGCATTAATGATTTTACAAAGGATTATGGATAGTAAGGATTGGATATGAGAGGAATTCGATGATTCATTGGAGTTCCAAAGCTCAACTCCGTAAGTCCAGATAGCCCTTATTATGGTGAAATAAATGATTCTTTTGACCGTTTGTCCAGTAAGTGTTGTAAATGCCGGAATCGACTAACAGTTTCCTATCTTTTCAGTCTTGTATAAGGATTATAAGTTAGTCGTTTGTCCAGATGTAGTTCTAGGTAACGGATCTGTTCGGTAGGAAAAGTGAGGTATTTAACAGTTAAAGAATACTGTGGGACAGGAAGTCATGGGTTTACGACGAAGGGTAAAAAGATGATTTGGTGGGATTTATTGGACCTTATTTTAATCCACCCGTTTTGACACCATTTTTCAAGAGTGGTGCTGTGTTATTGGACCTCCAATCCAATAACACAGCACCACTCTTGAAAAATGGTGTCAAAACTGGTGGATTAAAATACAAGTTTTGGATACAATGTAAGGGTCATTATTCGCTGACAATAAACATGTGTCATCGGCATACGTGGTTAGGATTGTTTTGAATGCCAACTGAAAAAACTGTATAAAGGATAGGACCAAGGATACAACCCTAAAGTACACCAGCAGACTGAGGAAAGATGGATGAATCACAAACGCTGTTGTGATTTACTTTAAATAATCTGTCGGAGAGATAAGAACGGATAATGAGGAAGTATGTAGGTATAGGATTTCACGGATCTTGTATAGGAGTTCCGCGTGCCAGACTTGATCAAAAGCCTGTTATATATCGAGAAAGACTTCGGTGCAGTATATTTCGTGCTGGAATGCAGACGAAAGAACATATATCACACGATGTCATTGCTAGATAGTAGAGTAGGATGTTTTGTATCCAAACTGGTTATCTGGGATTATTTCATTGGAATCTAGGATGGGGTACAGGCGTTTCAAGATGAGTTTCTAAAGGATTTTGCCCATGATAAGTAAAATAGAGATATGACAAGCATTCTGGCGGCATCTGAGGTTTGAGATTTAAGTAACAGTAGGTGTCATTACCTTGCGCATTGGCATTTCGATTGTTAATACGATTCCTTAAGAAGATAATCTGAAACTGCAAGTAGGTGGATATTAGATATTAAACAAGATTCGATTTTGAATATGATATGTAGACATAAATGCAGAAAAAAAATGCAGCACTTCTCACACCAATAGTATAAAAAAATACAGATCGACCAGAGATAATATATCACTCTAAGACAAAAATTTGAATTAATTTTTAAAATTTAACATTTAAAACACAGATTAAATGCCGAATTTTCGAAAAAAATAAACTCCCATTAGAGTACCTATAATATTGTTAATTTGATATAGTCATATTTCATTCTTATCAGAAACAAACAATTGTTAAATAGAAAATATGAAAGAATTTTGTGTTTAACTAAAGAACAAAATGAGTGTTTTCATGTTTCGTTTGTGAGCGTTTTCTTTCTACGATTTGGGTATGATATATATAGTAAAAAGTTAGAAGCATTATTATCTTGAATAATACAGAGATTACTTGTTGTATTCAAACATACTAACATTAATTTCATCTCAAAGCAGAGAAATTTATATAATGCGCAAATTTAGTGAAATGAATTACAGTTCTCCTTATTCTTAATTCTATTTCACTTACTGATCTCTATTCTTTTCGGTATATTTTTTTTTAGTGGTTGTGATATCCGTTCTGTCAAAATGATGTATGATTTGACGAATCTTACCTATTCGCCCATATTTTAAGTACTGAATTATTTGTAGCTTTTCTAAATCGTTTAATCATATTGTAGGTTCAATTTATGTCCAAAGCAAATAGCATTCACCAGAAGATTAAGAATATTTTTCTCTTTCACTCTCTCATCATTAGGGGAATAAATCGATTTCGTTTTTCTCAATTTCATCAAGTATTTCAGCGTTAATTCGGATATAATGTTATAATAAATATATGTATCCGACCGATAATAAATACAATTTATTAAGCCTTGGATTTGCTTGATTTTTCAAAATTAATATTGGTGCCCTCGCTTTTTGACGAAATGATTTTGAAAGGACGTCAATAATTCCCCCCATCGGAAGCCATTGGTACCGTAAGTGCCTCCATTAGGCCCTTCATAAGAGCCAAGTTTTCCTAAAGTTAGTGGCAGTTTTCCGCTACTTTTCGTCTGTTTTCCTCATTTTACTGTTTACTGGTAGTATAACATCTAAGCGGCTTGGCACTCTATACGAAACAACTTTTCTTGTGTTTTAGACCACATTTTTGTTATAAAATTTTGTGACCGTAGCTTCTTAAATCTATGATATATGTCTAATGAGGATGGATAACGATAAAAAAATTAAAAGTAGATAATAATAAAAAGAAATAGTCTTAAGTCATTGAAGCGCAATAAAAGATAAAGCTAATTGTTCTTCAAAATGTGATATTTGTTCTTATGTCAAGCTAGATGTAAATATCACATATTTAGCCGAAATCAAACTCATCACCAACGGCAAAGCAATATTCTGAGATACTACCGGTGAAATAAATATATTATTTTTTGATATTTAATAAATATTTTAACAGATCTGTAACTTACGTACTTTAAGTACGTTATTATTAAAAGATTAAAAATGTTTAGTTAGAGGTATAATGGTATTTTAATGGTATAAAAATATTTTAAGTGACAGCACTATTTTGTTTTAATGTTATTGAAGTAATTTAGCAACACTATTACGTGTTATTTGTCCAGAAAATCTCTGTCTTATCCCTATTTTCTATAAATATCCACTTTTCACGTTATATTTCCCATTTATTTGACTTGTCAGAAGTATCTATTCGTAGTCTATATCTGTCACTGCTGGGTAAGAAAAGTCATGAAAGTAAAAATCAAGTATTTAAAAAAAAAAAAAACTTAAAGGTACTACTGTATTATTAAAACAGTCTAAAGGTCCTTTTTTTATTTCAGAGAGGTGCTTATGGTATTTAGAAGCTTTATATTATTTTAATTTTTGTTTAATTGTTTTATTTATATGATGCTATTTAAAGCTGTATTTATATAAAAATACATCAAGTAAATTTAATTTAAGATCCAAATGGAGTAATACATGCATGTAGAGGAACTACTCACTGTAGCACTCAAATTATATTTCAACACTAAAACGTCACGAGGCCATCTCCTTTTCAGGCTCCTTGGAGGATTGTCAGGAATAGAAGAAGAAGCAATCTAGAAGGTTTTGGTGGTTTTATTGTGTTTTAAGTTGGTATTTCCCAAATATTACATTTCTGAGTTTTTCCGCTTTTCTCGCGGATGAGCGATTTGATCTTTTTTTTAATTATTAAATAAGATATGGGTCATTCTTTCTATAATTTTCCTATTTATTCCCGCGGTCCACCAAATTGTCTGATTGTTTTTTTACAGCCTCCTGCAGCCAAAAAAAGACGAAAAATGACTTTACCTGATTTTTTTGTCGAATCCTGCGTCTACAAATAATTATTTAATTTTTTGCAATAAAAACATGATTAAAATAACTACTTTTTTTGAATCTATCAAAATAAGCAACAGATTGGTTCCAAAT
>NW_027114879.1:242968-256148 GCF_000696795.3 Halyomorpha halys
TTAAAAATATGGCTGAAAATTTAAACACAGTTAGTTTCAGATGCCCTAAAAATATTGAGACTAAAAAACCTAAAATCGGTAATGGAGTTTTTGAGTAATTAATTTTTTAGTAAACTGGTATGTTTTTTATGTTTTTTCGTTAAAAAACACACAATTTTGTTATTTCTTCTTATATAAAATAAATATCTTTTTCGTCTTTTTTATTATTAGAAATTCACTGTTTTTCCTTATTTATGTCTTACTGAAGGACATTTGGCTGGATATATATGATCCAGTTTAGGAAAAACTATCAATAAGTTTTAGAAATTATTATTTTAGGTAAACATTTCTTCCTTCATTTGTTCGCATATTGAAATCAATATTACATTGTTGTTAATTTCATATACAATTTTTTATTTGACAAGATAGTTTTATTTATTATATACCAGATCGGCCTGGTGGGCCCTACATGGTTGATATAACCGTTACATTATATATATATATATATATTTTTTTTTTTTTAACAGTTGATTATGAGGGGGAAGTCTCGTACAAAAGACACCCCTAACTATGTACAATGTTATAATTAGAAGAAATATAAAGATAAAATAAATAACAAGATAGTGATTTATGTTTCATTATTAAATAAAAAAGTTATTTTAACAGCTATCCTGTTCCGATTTACTCTGACAATAATTCCCCACCCATAAATCACTCAAAATTCAATTGTAAGTTATAATAATTATAATTCGTTACGAATTCTATTCTTACATTATCAATATCTTAAAAATGTTGTATAAGCTATAATATATTATCAAATACCAAATATCATTTTTGTTGTAATTTATTCATATCTCCTCATTTTGGTATGGAACGATGATGCTTTGACTTAATTACTTACTTGCAGTAGTGTTAGGGTCAGTGCGCTTATGTGTATAACTTACGTGCACTTGGACTGAAAGACTTTAAAAAAAAAAGAAGGAAAATTGGTAACGGCACAGAATAACGCACGCTTACTTGAATGATAGTGCCTTTATTCTCTCTGTAATGCTCCTATATGTACTATCAGTGCTTATTTACGTAGTGAATTAGGATTAAGGTTGTATAGAGGCCTTGTCCTACCATAAAGTATATGTGTGTGCATATTACAACATATATTACTCATGCATATCTAAAATTTTGATTGAAGTATAAATTATTACATATATAATTTTTTCACTTTCTTGAAACTGGTTATTATTGTTTAAATAAAATAAATAGTATCCAAATTAGGTTTCAAAAAAACTCTTAATTTCTTAGAAATTTCATTGTTTCGTGGATCCTCGAGGACAATCTTAAATACAAATTTACACTTATTTCAATAAATTAAAAACTTATTGCAGGCTATTCTGCTCAAGTTCACAATTTCAGTCAAAATTATCCTATTTTGTCAATCTTCACATTAATATAAATTTTAAAAATTATTATTACAACAATGTTATAAGAACAACAAAGTGACAAAATAAATTAATTTTGACGGAAGTTGGTAAATTTATATTTAAGATTGTCCTTAAATTGGCCGAAATGTAATTTTGAAGAAATAAAGTGTTTTGAGACTTGAATTGGATACAATTTATTTTGTTTAAAAATAAATTATTTCCTTATTCAAATTTTCATATTTTAATGTTATTAAAATTTCAACGAAGAAACGGTTCCTTATTGATTCAATTGTCAGATTGTTTATTTAAGTCTTGTAAATGACAATAAAATCCTGGAAGGTACTGGAAAACTATTGGTTTTATAAGAAAAAATGCCTTCAATAACGAACTTTATTTTTCCTTTGCGTATTTCTCTTGGGATGTGCTGGGCCTACTGTTACTATTCTCCTTTATTCTTACTTATATTTCACTTACCCATCTCTATCCCTTCCGGTATAAAATATTTAAGCGATCCCATGTATTGGGACTCATTTCGTAAATGCCTAATCATCATAAAATGTTTCAATTGAATTAATTAATATAATAATTATCTACACTATCGCAGTAGATATAGTAAGCGTAAAAAAAGGGAATCATGGCATATTTATTTCCTCGAATCGAAAATTTTCAATCGCATTTTGCGTTTTAGACATCAAGGAACAAAGTTGTTTCAGAGCAAGAAGTCAAATTTGAGTTGGGCGATATCAAATCGCTAATCCAATGCTGATAAAATTTTTAAGAAATACAGTATGATACCTAGTTGGTCCCACTTCATTTTTTAAAAGATAAACAACCACTTTTTCTTTTGCATGATTAATCTTATGTTTATCGGAATATTTTTCGAAAACGGTTTGTTCGATTCGGCTGAAATTCAGAAAAAAATATTGGGAATCACTGTGAAAATGATCTAATATTAAATTAATGTAATTCATTTAGTAATTTTGTTATAACGCACAAAATTATTTTTCTCGTAACGCATGATCCGAAAAAGGCCCTCATCTTGTAAATTTATTTCTAAAACGAAACATCATTTAAAAATATTTATTCGTAAACTTACCTCCCCATCCTTTGTAAGTCTGTGGACCCTGTAAACCTTTCTTCAAATACCATGTGGCAAAACAAGATTAATTATTATGTATGTATAAATAATATCTATGTATACAGTTAGCAAATAAAGATATTGAGGAGGTTAGAAAAAAAACAACGTAAATATATATATTTTGACACTGTATATATCTATTTGTTTAATAAATTAAATTAGGAAGTAAGAAAAAAAAAGTCTTTGTCAATCTTGATACACAGGTAATTAAGTACCTTCCTACTCAGTTGACATGATTAGGTAATCACACTGACCTATATGTTTGGCAGTCGTTTCTTTAAATATGAATTAAAAGCATCCAATATAAAATGTAATTTAAATATCTGTCAAATTATTAGTAATAATTCAAATTTTATTATTCAATATTAACTGTCATTTACAGTCTAAATCGCTGATATAAATTGAAGAGTTAGGATAATATATGTAGTAACAAATTCATTCTTACTTACTACATGTAGCTTAAGAGATCCCTCTTACTATAATGATTTTTTTTCTGAAGTTTGATACCAGCTAATAATTTGTCGTATATTTTAATTAGAAATCAAAATTAGATACAGATTTTTTTAATTTATGCCTATCTATCTGAACAGGTGTGTTGAATATATAATTTTATTTAAAATAAAGATGATAAATTGAAAAAAAACCCAGTAATTTTATGGCTAAAAAATAATTATCTGATATTGAAGTAAACAAGATAGACTCAAGCTGTTATTTTAAGCTGAAGTATTTTGCTTAAAAGGAAATAAATTTGATTCGATCCTGAAAACAACCCTTCAGATCTCAACCACTTTAGAAAATGTCATAGAAGTCCATTAAGCTAAACCTAGAGGCCTGCCCACTTGAAGATCCACCAAGATAAGTGTCAACATTATTATTATACATTAATGGCTGTATATAATAAAATAGCTCTCAATGGCTTAGGAGTTAGTTCATTTTTTTGTTTTCTTCTAATGATACTCCATCATCTTTCTTGCACTGAATTCATTTCTTTCCTTCATTTCTTCCTTAAATATATATAAAAAATATATATTTAATTTTATTCAAGTATACGATCCTTGCTAAACTCCTATTAAATAATAATTCTGTGTTTTTACTAGAAAATTTGAAGGCATGCGACTTTACGTAGTCAATGAAAGAAACAATTCAACAGTCCTCGACTTAATGAAATACAACAAACGAACAGCACAAATAGCAACAAGAAGCACAGTTGTGCAAAGAGGAATCGCAATAGCAATTACAGTTACTATAATTTGAAACTACGAAATTAAATTAAAATTTTGATTAATAATTTCAAATACTCCATTAACTACTTTAATTGTAAAAAATGGCCCGAAATTATAATTATAAGTTGAACTAAAGTAATCGCAATTACATTTGACTGTAATTAGTAATTGCAATTACTTCTTTCCCAACACTGCCAAGGAGGGAGGAAAGTAAAATGAGGAAATGGAAAGGAATCTTAATTAATGAAACGTCACTTTCAGAAGACCCTAGCTCAAGAAAGACTGATTTCTATTTCATCATTTTAAAGTTTCTAAAAATAACAAAAACATTCTTTATTTATTTAATCATTTCACCAATTGCTTCATGAATCAAAAATATTTCATAAAAATCATGTTGATGTTTATAAAAAGCTAATTAAATATTGTAAATGTCAAATATTCTGCATGAAATATTTAGAAAGGAGGTGGATACTAGATTCCAATAGTGAAAAAAAGAAAATATAAATTAATAGTTACTTAAGGCAGCAATTTAAAGCTTAGGTAACTAAAATTCTATAATTTAGTTTTTTTAACATTCCGTAAAATACTCACGTATTTTTTTCTCAGCGTAACTATATCTTATATAATAGTGATGATTATTTATTTATTTATGTGTTTCGACCACTAGGGCCATTTACAGTGAGTTTACAAAGTTAGTAGATAACAATTGACATATTAACAAAGTTACAAAGTGAGAAAGTTACATATAATTACAAAATGAGAAAGTTACAAATTAACAATTACAAGTTACAAATTTACAATTATGATTTACATTTTACAAAGTTGCAATTAGATTTGAGGTAGTTAGTAAATTACTATAATGAATTTTGCACCTACATATCTATTGCTGGACAGTTAGACTATATATGATCATAAATATTAATGATTTTTAGAAAGTGAAAAAGTTGTGTTATTGTTGTGGGATCTTTTCTCAACATCTCCTGTAAATCTGAAGAGAACCGGTGTGGTTCGTGAGCAATACATTCAGTGAGAATATGCCTAACGGTGAGATCGTTTCCGCAGTAGCGACACATCGGTGCATTTTCTTTTTTCATGAGATGACTGTGGGCGAGTCGAGTATGGCCTATCCGAGGACAGGTTAATACCACATCTTCTCTCCGTAGTAGATTCAAGTTTCTGGTTGGACGTTTCACTGTCTGTTGGACCATTCTTAACTTGTTGCCTCTCATGGTGAACCATTCATCTTGCTACTCTTGTCATCCAATTTCTTTTATCCATGAAATCTTTGTATATTGATGATGTTACGACTTGGCCTATCTTTATAGCTAGTCTGGCCTGCGGGTCTGCCTTTTCATTCCCAGTGCTCCCACAATGACCTGGCAGCCATAAAAACAAGACCCTACAACCCATGTTGTTCAAAGTTTTCAAATGCTGCTTCAACTCTATTATTAATGAATGTGTTGAAAATGGACCTTGTAAAGATTTGAGGGCAGATTCTGATAGTGGTGATTAGAAACTGTATATTAGTGGAATTGTATATTTTGTTCCCATGCTTCAAATTTATCCAGGTTCGAGAACTATACAAACCACAAAAAGGACGTTCTATTGGCACTATTTAGATAGCGAACGGTACGATTTGGGATTCCTGCACGAATTTGCACATTTTGAGGATTTTCTGTACGAAACTGCATTTTTGTTTTGTTTTTAGTTTTAAATGTAAAATCATTGATTAACAAAATTTACAATTTACAAAATTGTCTATGACTAATTGAAAAATCTAATAAATAATAATACTACGACACTAATAATAATTGTTTAGTTAAATCATTCGTGATAAGAGCTCAACTATTCTTATGTCAGCCACTAGTTCTTGATGGCTGGATAGTTAACGCGAACTTTGAGAGGTGAAGACAAACCACAATCCCTTCTTGGGTCATTATCGTAAAAAGAAACCGGATTTCCCTGTAATTGCATAATTTACTTCTAGTTTTTATCCCATTAAAGATATATACATAATAATAATAATTCATTGAAATTTAATATTACACGAATAGTTTTTATTAGACTAAATTTCACGATTTTAAATTGTGCTCTGTATTTTGTACTTTTGGGCCTAAAATAGGTCATTTAAATTTTAATGGCATAGATGTGCTAATATTTATGATTTTATTTTAGAATGTATAAATACGTGCTAAGATAAAATATTTTTTAATACGCTAAGAGTCGAATTTTACATAAGAAAGAGAACAGGTAAACATAAATGACCAATATTCCTAAAACAGCAATAAGCATGGTCTTGGATAATAATCAAAAATATCTAGAATAAGCTTAATTGTTATCATCCATCTATAGCGAAGACAAAGGGAAAGTAATATGTTACCTTGTAGTGTGGCACATAACCTACTCATTCGTAGCTTTGTAACATTTTTTAAGCAAACGATAATAATTGTAAATGACAGTTAATATTGACTAATAAAAATTTGAATTATTACTAATAATTTGACAGATATTTAAATTACATTTTATATTGGATGCTTTTAATTCATATTTAAAGAAACGACTGCCAAACATATAGGTCAGTGTAGTTACCTAATCATGTCAACTGAGTAGGAAGGTACTTAATTACCTGTGTATCAATATTTACAAAGACTTTTTTTTTCTTACTTCCTAATTTAATTCATTAAACAAATAGATATATACAGTGTCAAAATATATATATATATATATATTTTGACACTGTATATATCTATTTGTTTAATGAATTAAATTAGGAAGTAAGAAAAAAAAAGTCTTTGTAAATATTGATACACAGGTATAGATAATATTGAATTAAGAGTCTTTAAGTTTGTCAACAACCTGTGTCTATATATACCAGAGAAATCTGATAATAAAGTGAGTTGTTCAGTAGCCGTGTGTTGTTACTCTGCCCGAACCCCTTTTTATTTTAAGTGATATTTTCAGTCTAATCGTAAGTGGTGCCGAAACCCGGGATCAGAAAAAATTCGAATTTCTGTCACGTGCTAATATTATCAGGAACCCTACAGTAGAGATTAAGCGGATTCGCTTAGGGCAGAGTGAGTAGACACTTAGAACCGGTAACCTATCACAACTATACTTTGCCTTAGCATTACTCGCTTAATTTATCTCTTTTCCATTTTTGCTACATAGTCAATATGATAGAGCCAATATGGAATTGCTTGCATTTTTATTTATTGACGTTACTCTACTGATATGTTTTGGGAGTTATGCAATATCATCGCTTCTTTAAATGAGAAAACATGAATTCTCACTCTGATTCCAGCCCTTCATTATTTCGTCTGACTTTGTGGTAGTTAGTGGTAATTTCTTATATTTGTTTTCAGACTTAGGCCCTATGTAAACGGCCGTACTGAAAAGGGACTGATCACTGACGTGAATCACCAACTAGTTTACTTTGAGTCACTCCCTACAGAGAAAGCTTGAATAGGATTTAGGAACGTCGTAAAACCTGTTCAGCAGCTACAACCATTTCTGAACTTTGTTTTCAATTTATGGGTGTATCCAAAACCTTCTTACTGTTCTTTCTCTCCTGAAACAATAATACATCATCATCATCGCTCGAGTCTTCCGAAAACATTTCATGCTGGATACCAATGACGACACTTGACAAACTTTATTTGGATTGCAGATGAGTAGCCTCGTGTGTGGGGTCAAGTCACCACTGAATCTGTAACGGGTCATTCAACCGAGTAATCGACTGGTTTAGTCCCTTTTCAGTAACTCTGTGTGTAGAGGGCCTTACTTTTAAGGCCGTATGCATGCAGAGGTATTGAAAAATAACTGATGAGGGACACAGTTTACTTTGTCCAGTCAATCCTATTTTATTACAGAGGGAGCGACTCAAAGGAAACTAGTTGGTGATTCGTTCCTAATTAGTTCCTTTTTAGTACCTCCGTATGCATACGACCTAAGTAGGGAGTATTTAGTGGCTATATTATGAATTTAAACAAGATAAGATTAGATTTATACGCATTAATATATAGTAAACAATAAACCTCGTTTGCGCATAATTTGGGTGTTTTATAAATAATTTTGTATATTTTGAGTTTTGATTAAACGATATCGGGAATTTTGCATTTTTTAATGATTTTTTTACTGTACTATAATCCGGTCTCAAGTTATGAATCACTTTTTTTCGAATCGAAAATTCGGTTTTAATTTAACCAAAAGCCTATATTTTTACGAATACTAAATTTACAATCAGGTTTATTATGTTATGCAAATAATAATAATTGAATCTACTATATTTGTTGAATAAATTATATAATATTGCTTCGACCTCAATTGTTTTCAAATCATATACGACTTTTAAACATTTGTTTTCGTAGTCGAATGAAAACGAATATAGGTCACTTTGTTTTACAGATAAATTGTTTTGATTGGATAGAGTGCTCTGGTCGTAGCATTTTCACGTTTAATGTCGAGTAGAACACTACCCATTTGTTATTATTTCATTTTTACTCGATAATATTTCCCAATTAAATCCATATTGGTTGTTAAGAGCAGAAATATTAGAAGTGTCTGAATTTCAATGGTATAGTATTTTTAATTAATTTTATTTTCAGAAAAGGGCTTCATCCGCTTTATTTGTGAAAACAGCTATATTTTGAATTTACTCCTTTGACGTGGTTTAAGTAAGAAAAAGTTAATTTGTTTTTAATATTCCATTACTTCTCTGATTTTATACGAAAATGACTTACATTTCAGTCATTTGTCTATAAGACAAGGCATGTATCAATTTATCTAAGGAAAAATGTTGTTATTAAACTTTTAGTTCAAGTTTTTAAAAATAATTATTTAAATCATTAAAAGTCAAATATGATAATTTAAACAATATAAATAAACAGTGAATTGTATAATTTAAAATCATGAAGAAGTAAAAGTAATAACGTTCAAACAAAAATATTTAAATCTAATTAAAGAGAGGTTATGAAGTTAAACTAATTACGAAGTATCATCTCAAAGGAGTCATCCCAACGCGCAGTGAACTTTAATTAAAATACTAATAAACAAGTGTTCTGAAACATTTAATATTTTATTTTAAATAGAATTTAATGTTTATATTTTAAGTTTTTTTTTTTTTATATGGGAAATGACATTTATTGTAATTGCAACGAGTGCCTCCTCTGACAATTGGTTTTATGAAATTAATAACTTAATGTAGAGGATTCATAAAGGACAGCTTGTTAATAAAGCTTATAAATAAATAAAGATACATTTTTAACTAATGAAGATGATTATACATATACTTACAGGTAAATGTATATACCGTTTCTATATGGTCTATTCTGTAGGGATGTTTTGATTTTCAGATGTGTTTCAAGCTCTCAATGTATATCTCAGATTGAAAACATTTATAAGGTGTTTGATGATGCAATAACCTTTTGAAGACCTTATCACCTTTGACCTTACAAATGCCAGAGGGCAGCATCTGGAACCCTTTCCCTGGTCGATCTGTGATTTTCTAATTTAAGAGTTGATTTGGTTCTCTGAAATTAACACAGGCTTTACGCGTCAAGTCCCCATGATGTTTTCTATTTTATTTTATAATCTATAATCATGATTGATTTTTATTTTATAATCTTATATTTTTCCTGAATTTTCGATAATTGATGCAATCAGGCGATGAAGTAAGTAACTCACCAGGATTATCCCAAAACCTCTCACACTTTTCCGATAATAAAACGGATGTAGACCAAAGTAAAAGTGAATCCAATTCGAAGAAAAGAAATCTTGAAGCTAATTATTCACTTCAGTCCCTACCTCCAGATAAAAAATGGGATAATACTATCAGGAAATTACTCCTGTCCCAAATTGACCTTTCATATGATAAGCATACAACAGCAAGTACTAGCAAAACTGGTAACTCGAATGTTAAACACGATTTGTACTAAAGGTCTTAAACCAATTATGTATCGGACCATTTACCATCCAGTAAACCGGCAATAACACAAACATTTTGCGATAAACTATAGCTCACTACAAAACATTGATTAAATATTATAATGAAGAAAAAATAGATTACCATAGATAAAAATAATGTTTAAACATAGTTATCCGAAAGGTTATTGGTTGTATAACAGAAGAAAATGTAAAGACCCAATTAGGTTCATAACAATTTAAAGTCGTATAAGTATCCAGAATACTTAATAAAGATAGTACAAACCTACTCCTCTCTGTTCAGTATTGATTAATCATGATGAAAATGCTTGGATATATTTGGACTTGCTGCAATAATGACATTTACAGAAAAACCATTTTGTTTAAACTGTGCTGCTAACTATAAAGAATGCAAATATAACCAAACCATAAAAAAGTAATATAAACTCGCCTCCTGAGCCAATTAATCGTAAAACTGAGAATAATTCAAACAGGAATTAAAAATTTGCATATGCAGATGCAACTCGTTCAGTAACATGACAATGATTAAAAATTTTTACCTCAGACGCCTACTAGGACCTATCGGAACTAATCCTCAAAGCTTAAAAAGTGCAATGGAATCCTGCCAGTGAAGCAGTGAGATACCTTAGAGCCCACCTCGAACGGCTCCTTAATAAAGTACTAGTAAGTAATAATAAAGTACAAACTAATACTATTAGTCATTTACCTTAATTCAATTACACAGACTTGTACAATAGTAATTTATACTTTAGTATTTTTTAATTCCTGTAATATCACTAATAGTCATCCCTATTCTGAAAAAATAAGTATTAGTATTATTACCACACTAGTTTCTACACTTGTACTATCAACTAATACTATTAGCTTTCATTATGAAACAGAGCCCTGGAGTCACTATGTCAATATTAAATTGGCCTTAACCTACGCAAGGTTAGCAATGCCATATCCTATCGTAAATAGAATCTCTAAATTAAAACCATAAAAACTATTCTCTTTTACAAAACAATATTAAGGTTATTAATAATGTACAGCTATGATGTTTGGGCAGTATCATTCACGAAAAAAAACAAATAGCAACCATTCCAAAAAAAGGTTCTAAGAATTGCATTAAATGTTTTTTGGTTTGCAAAAAATAGCCCATTCTATCAGGAACTACAAATGAAATTAATAGACGACTTTATTAAAAATACCTTGGAGTTAGTTCACCTCAATCCTGCAAGGTTAGTAATGCTATATCATATCGTAAATAGATATTTCATAATGATCAAATGATTTCATAATAAGGTGTTGGTAGTTGACCTTAGATTAAAATGTAGAAAAGATGGTCGGAGGAAGGGGAGGTTGGTCAGCAAATAAACACAGATAAAGAGATAACAACAAAAAAGAGATAACAACACATTCAGAGAAACATAAAAATTAAAATAAATAAATAATCCAACAAATATAGAAATACACATAACAATGAATTGAATAAAAAACTTTTTTTTATCCCTGATGGAGACCTGAAATTTAGGTCGAAACGTTGGAACGAATAAATAATTTTTTGTTTATTTGATGACCATTAAAAATACATTTCTGAAATCTGTTGAAATTGGAATTGGTCGAATCGTCATGGAAAATTGGTACCGGAAGTATTAAATATATGTATATATAAAAATATATGTTCTGAAACTAGCAATAAATAATGTCAACTCTAGGTAGGCTGGTATGTGAATGTAGTATGATGCGCGTACTGCACCAGAATTTTTTGAATTAGGGATCAGAATATAGTACAGTCAGTCCTGATCATTACTTGCAAAACATAACTTAACATAATAAAACCGCTAATCATATTACATTTTTAATATCCTGTAGTACATCGCTGACCTCCCAAATATTAAAAATTATGAAATTAGATTTTTGAATAGTTTTTGTTCATATTATGAAATATGAAAAGAAGAAAAAACAATAAATAAAAAATAGCCCTTCATCTAATAATTATTCTCTTTCCGAGATCTTTTTATTTCAATTTTTTTGTAAATATAGACATAGTTCAGTAAATATTTACATCTTATGAGAAATATTTAATGACAAAACAAGAATATAGTATTCATTGTAACTGCATACTTTGTGAACCTTCATCCTCTTCTGTTATTTTTCTTTTCTGCGTTTCTCTGTTTCAATATGTATACCATTGCATTGATCCTATATACAGTAATGTTATTTAAATGAATTTATGGTGGCTTTATAAGTTAAAATAAATGGTAAGAACAAGGTACCTCTTCTTCTTAATAAAAAGACAAAAAGCAGAGCCAAGTTTAAGTCACATATACCAAACGTTAAGTAAGTAAGAACCCGGTTCTGTTCCCATCCATTTTCATCCCAACTTAGACGATAAATCTCAATCGTTCACGCGTGATTTCTTTATCTTGTTTGATTGCAGCTGAAATTTAAAGCTTCCCTAACTACTAGGTACTTAACATTGTAAAAGTATTGCCGGTTTATTTAAATTTGCAAAATGGAGTGTACTTTAGATAACATAATATATTGCACGTTGTATAGAGACTTGACAAAAAAAATCTATCTGACAGTGTGCCAAAGCTTTTCTGATAACTAATGTTATTTCTTATCGTGAATATCTTATAGACAATTAAATTTCTTTTAGCCAATGTTATGCATTATTATTTCTAAAAAGTAGTGGTACTTAAAAAAAAATACTTACTAATACAAACCAGTTCGGATGGAAACGAATAAAATTTACGATTTACTTAATATATTTAAAATAAAAACTATGCATAAAAATATCAAGGGTCTTTTTATTCGAGATGAAGTTTTGATACTTAAAATGTAAATGAATAAGACTTATGACAAACGATAATAAATTTATTTATAGCTAATATAATTTATTATTCTATCATTCATAAACTCTTTAAAGAGAAGTGAATTTAAGAAAAAGAGAGAGAAACAAGAAAGACATATAAATTTAAAAATATTTCGTAAGGAGAGTATTAAAAATTTTTGATTAGGCATTTTTTTAGACAAAAAATGATAGATAAAAGAGTTGCTTAAAAGAAATTCAGTATTTTAAAATAACGGATTTAATGTGAAAGTTTTTTCATGAAATGATTTTTATGGTCAGTGATTCATTACTAAAAAAATATTAAATAGATCAAAGTATTACTCGGTTAATGTATATGAAATCAAACATCAAGTTTTGACAATGCGAATGTTATGTATAAAATTTGGTGCTAAACCACTTGAAAACGCTCTTTATGAGTAGAATAATTGTCAATGATGCAAAAGCCGTGTTTTATCTTCTTCTTAAAGAAAATACACGTGGCACAATACTATTTTACATAAAAATACTTTATTAGGTCTTATAATATAACATTTAAATCATAACTTGCTTAGAGGATCTTATTTTCGTGATACTTTAAAAAAACAATTAGAATTATTTAAAACCTTCGTGACGACTTACCACCAGACGATTAATGAACATACCT
>NW_027114879.1:259168-268677 GCF_000696795.3 Halyomorpha halys
CAATACTAAAAAAAATATATATATAAAAATATGACTTATTTTTAAATTAAAAGAGAAAACAAGTATATTACTGCCTTCAGTGGCCAACAAGTCGTGATCAACTATTTGAGGCCAGGCTTTAGCTCGTCGATATCATCTTTCAAGGATATAATACAATATTTACAAAAATAAAAATAAAGTTCTAATTTATTGGCTCAGAGAATAAAACTGTATAAGTTCTTGTTATTGAAAAGGGAGTATTTATTTTTTTCATATAACTTTTATAATAAAACTTTCAAGTTCTTTTTACAGTATTACCTCACTCATTTTTCAAATTAATAATTGCTGTTGATTATATTCTACACAACAAGAAATATTGTAACTTATTTAGGACTTATTTATGAAAGAAGGTTTAAATGGGGTCCACACGTCAAGACAAAACGTAAACCGCAAAATTTCCGACTGAAACTACCGTATTTGCTTACTACACAGACGTTCTAAATTGTACCTCAGTCAAAAACTTAACGTATATAATTATTAATAACCTGCCAAATTATCGACAGGTTAAAAAGACTAAGATTCAAAAAGTACTAACCGTTTAAAAACAATGACTAAGACTGGAAATGAACTCGCCACTCCATGTTTTAAACGATACCATTCATAACGATCTATGGATTCCAAATGTAACGAACCAAATTCATACCACTCACGTAACTCAGTGTAAGCTGAAGAGGAGTTGGATGTGGGACCATACTAGTCTGAGCAATTAGTTTACTTAAATCGTTTTGTTTTGAAATTTGAAACATTTATTTATTTACTTATGAGGTGTAGATAGTTGACCGTAGATTAATGATTGGAGAAGTTTGTCGGGGGGTGCGGTCAGCGAAGAACAACATAAATAAACAAAACCATATTTATTTATTTTATGCCGACGTTTCGACCTGAGTTTCAGGTCTTCATCAGGGGTTGTGGCGTAGAAGGTAGGCTTGCAACTGTTGCTTGAAACTCAGGTCGAAACGTCGGCATAAAATAAATAAATATGGTTTTGTTTATTTATGTTGTTCTTCGCTGATCGCACCCCCCGACAAACTTCTCCAATTTATTTACTTAAGTAATGTGATTATGTCTCGTGATGTTCCAAAAAGCTAATAAAAAAATTAACTATAACAATTTCAAAATGGATTTTTTTCAGTTTCGGCAACACTATATTAAGATGTAATTTTTATGATCCAAGTACTTTAGTACACAGAAATCATATTAGCTCGTCCACTCTTAATCTCTATTACTTTAATTTATCATAAAACGTTTACGTATTCTAATGGAACTGGATGTAAGCGATTATACTCTTGAAATGAGCGTATAATTCTTAAATTAGCCCTATACTTTCAAATTTAAACACTTATAATAATATATTGCACATAAAATCATTAAAAAAAATATATAAAAAACTCAAAAATCCAAAATAAAAGCCCTAATTTATTTTTTTTTCTTTTATTAAAAATGATGTTTGCTTACTATCCAATCATTCTATTAAAGATTGATTCATAATGGTAAATACTTCATTTACGTTTTTAAGCAAAAACGAGTTTTAATATAAAATAAAAATCTTTGAAATAGATTTTTGAGTTAGGTATGTTAGTATTGCTTGGAGAGTGCAAAGGATTTTTATTAGTATTAAAAATCATGTATGATCAAAAATCAAACTCTTAAGGGTAAATTCATAACGACGAACACTTTATTTACGTTTTTAAGCAAAAATGAGTTTTAATATAAGAAAAAAAAATTTTTTAATTTTTTTTTTTTGAAATGTTTGATTTTTGAGTTATGTTAGTGTTGCGTTGGAGATAAGTTGTAATGTAACTTTTTGTTATAAATTATTTTCATCGTCTCAATCTAGTAATTTTGAAATTACACGCCTCAATTAAGGTTTAATATTTGACAAGAAATTAAGTTGTTAGATTCTCAATTTTTCTCAACATATTAATAGGTATATGCATACATCTATCCATATCTACAGCAAAGTTCAAAGTTTGTGATTATACAATACAATCTGTTTATTATAAATTAAATTCGGATTTTGTGACTCTCAAATTGAGATATAATTGATGAGGGTGGGAATGTCATTTAGTGTGAACTCTCGTCAACTGTGTGTGATGGCCTTTCAGTGAATTGTGATGCCCTGATATATTCCATTGAAGCAGTTCTCAGTTGACAACCGGGTGAAGTTTGTCATTTCTGTTCGCTTTTGTTTCATTTGTTTTTCGCACATAGCGATGAGACTTGCCATTTCACAGATAATTCCACTGAAGTGTGTACAGATTTATTACCAGCTTACGTGTCCTAGAACTGTTCTGAAAGTGGTCAATGAATACAATTTTAGCATAACTCAGAAAGTTTTAAATTTCGAGTCATTTAAAATATTCGAACTGATATTGTCTAAAACTTTAAAACACAGTCAATATTTTGGTTATTATTATTTTTATTTTTTTGAACGATCAGGTAATAATAAAATCCAATAATTCAAATTTCAATGATTTGAACTAAAATGAAAAGGTGTGACCGCATTGTTGAGTGTTATTTAAAAAAAAGAATCAATTAAAAATAAATTTATATTTGTACAAAGATGGACAAGAGTATGATATTGATTTTGAACCTAAAAACCTGTGAATTTTCATCTTTGTGTTTTTTTTATGTTCTTGTTGTTCATAAATCATTACTTAATTTTTAGAGTTGGAAATTTTCAAAAGTAGAAACACACATACTATTCAATATGAAACAGTTGCTGTAGCCTATTTTTAAACAAATATTGTTCTAATTTAAAATCTGAAACGAGTTAGATCTGTTCGTACATTATTCATAATTTTTCTTATTTGGATGAACAGTTTCGGACCTCTTTTTGTGAAACGAAAGACACATGCAGTGCTGCCGAAACTATATATATCGCGACCCTAATTCCTAAATCTTCTTTGAAAGGTTTGATAGAATTTTAAATTATGATGGAGTTTTCAGCAGCCGATTGTTTTAAAAATTAAAAAAATGCTCTAGAGTGTTTCTAATACACTTTTTTGATCCTTAAAATTACCAGCAGATTAAAAAATTACATTCAATAAGTTTTGCCTGTAAGTATACAATCCTCAGAGACATTTACTTTCGACATTTTTTTTTTATCAGTATGAAAATTTATTATCCACATAATTGTTTATTAATTTATTATTCAAAATATATTATCTCTTAGTAAGGTGCGATCTGACAGAGCTAAGCGGGTTTATCTTCAAGTAGTTCCTCCATACAATGATTCTACAGGTCTTCACTAACTTTACAATCACGCTTCTGTTATTTTTTGTGTTCTAAACAGTAAAGGAAAAAAAAATACTAGAAAGATACTCTCTCCCTGCTATGAAGTATAATAAAATCATTATATTTTCTTATTTACTCTCTCCCTTTTATTAATAACTATACCATGAGAAATGCTAAATTGAGGCATCCTGAATTTTCTTCACAACTAAACTATAAAAAATATGATATTATAAATTGACAAGAATTCATCTAACCAGAAATGCCTCACTTCTTTATTACTACAATTAAGGGTTTCTTCATAACTTGCTTGAATGTCACAGCAAATTGACAAAATTGTACAATGAAGAGCTGTTTATGATGATCATCATAAATAATCTGTTGTTAAGTGTTTCAAGAGTATTTACAAAGGTGCATTATTTTTATTTTTTAAATATTTTATTCCTATTGCATTCAATATGGCAATACAGCTTCCATTATAATTTTATTGTGTTTTCCTGATCTCCTACGGCTGCTAATCCGCATAATCTGAGAATTTACTTACCTGTGGAAATTGCAGTCCACATAAATTAGGTTAATTGTGATTTTACAATAATTACTGTAACAGAATGGTTCCTAGATCCTTGGATTGATGCATTATATATAACTATACTGTCGAGCTCAAAGTTTTATTTAGTTCTGCCAATTTATTTTGTTGCTTGTGACCCCGTTTCGAAATTGGAAATCTGCCATGGAAAATTTCTATCAATCTGATAATGAAATTCTATGTTTGTCTTTATTTTCAATATATTGGAACTTATTCTGCTATGCAATTATTATAACTGTATTTTTCAGTCTTAACTTTAATATCAATATATAAAGTTATAATTCCTTGGTTCAATTATAAATAAATAAATGTATTTGATTTAAAAACGATCTGAATATGGCATGTAGTTCGATGTTTGTACCAACCTACATCATTATAGATGTTTATACTAGTGTTTACATACATTTGTCAATGTCACACTGCTTAAGTTAGAAATTAATTACTGTAATTGTACTATGAATTAAAATGAGTTTAATCAATGAGAATATTATTATCCATAGAAAACTGAAATATTTAATAAATAACATCAAATTATGTTAAATAACCTTTACTATTCATTAGAAATATCTTCGCCAAAAATATTCTTAAATATTTTTCAAGTTATTCACGTTCAACTGATTTGTTAACTAGTTTTCCCTCTGGTAAAGGGTTTTACATCGAATCGATTGGAACATCGAATTACATCGAATTGGAACTACAAGAAAGTGACAGTGGCTTTCGATTACAGCAGTTATTTGAACATATAATCAAACTTTAGATTGGTTCCCAGGAGCTCATAAATTACCAGTTTCAGGTTCATGTGAACGTAGGGAGTTCAGCTTTTGGTAGATTCCTATATTCCACAGTAATCGCATAGCATCTCACGGCTATGTAAATATCCGTTTTTTATTAATATCACCATATAAATGTACAGTTCAAATGTTATATCACAGAGAATAGATATTCATGGCTCCATCTTCTGTTATGTTTGAACCTTAGTGTCTCAAATAAGTAGTTAATAACCTATACAGAAGATATTCCAAATGGAAAGCTATTTCTTGTGTATCTATAAAAGAAGATACACAGTCTTTTTCAGCTCTCTTCTAGCTTTTACAGCCCCATTTCGGGAATTTTTTCTTTAAGTATAATACAATAATCCTATTTCAACTATGACATAGATGAACAGGTTCTAGGTAAAGCCTTTTGTCAGTCGCTCGCTTTCGTAAAATGCCTCCTTCGTAGAACTCCCGCCTGCAATTTCCTATCATCTCCACCTCCTGATATTCTAACTAAATAATCAGTATGTTAGAGCTTAGGGTCCCTCTCACTTAGAGAATAGAGTTAAATAAAATAAGCTAAGTCTATCTTATTAGTATTTACTCTAGTGTTGTAAAACGTAACTGACGTAGAATCCTTAATGAATTTTATAGCAAAAATGGAATCCATAAAGACCTTGATATTCCATATAATGCAGATTCGTTCAGAAATAGATAAACCTTTAGATATATAACCCATAGGAACACAAACCCATCAGTAAGTAAGCTGAAATCCCATTCTACTCGTATTTCCAATAACCACAAGGGGCTTCCAAAATGGAGAACGCGCTACGTCCTAATATTATAGTTCTATCTATTCTATTGCAGTTCTAGCAGTAGCTGTTCTTTTATCATTAGCCAATGTCGTGCAATAATAGTCTGAATTATTTTCACTTATTTTACTTTCATTGAAATAATTCATTGTATAAGTTATAATTACGTTCTTCAAAAAAGAAGCCAGAATGAGATAAAAACCTCATCTTTAGTCGACATATTCACGCTCATGAATAAAAACCACGAATAATATCAGCTCTATCGTCATACTATTGAATATTCTGTGAAGCTGACCGTCCGGAATAACCGGTGTAGTTTCATTTTTAAAAAGGACCATTCATCAGTTTCCATCCCTATAAAATTCCTTTTAGGGAAGGGATAAACATTAGCTTCATAGGAAGAAACCTTTTATAAAAAGGGACGAAGCGAGCAGACCGTAAGAAAGGGAGCGGACAGGAAAGGCCCTGGGGCTCACCACGTCATGAATTTTTAAACCTGACCATTCCAGAAGGGAAAAGGATACTGGACTCCAGTAGCCAATGGGCGCTGTTGAGGTAGAAAACGGGAGTCCAAGCATCGTCTATTAGATAATTATTATATTAATTTATTTCATTTAGTGTTTTTAAGAAGATTAAATCAAGTAGAAATGGTTTTACTTTATTACAATAGCATTTATTTTTTACAAATGATGTAAAACGCTAATGAAAAAAAAATATTAATAATATGTAATTAATAGAATTTTCCTAGTCAGAATAAAATAAAAAAATTATGAACAGAGATTTATGACCACTGCTCTACCACGTGGAAATAGAGTGGGCTCAGGGATCCTCAGGTCGATTGTGTAAATATTGTATATAAGACTATAAATGTGACTGGAGATTACTTTATTTTATTTATTTATTTTTTCATGGAGATAGTTTGATTATGAGCATTTTCTTTATCCTTCTGTTCGTATATATTTTAAGAGAGATTTATTTTATTTTTATATACTTTTTTTTCAGTTAAATCTGTCATCACTATTACCCATTGCCCACAACGGTGTGGCAGATTGTAATATCTATCAATAAATAAAGTTAAAAAAAATGAACAGAGATTAAGACTTAAATTTTTATATAACTTGAAACCATACGTTACAATTTTGCTATTCATTGCATGTTTTGATAAATAATTAGTAATATTATAAATCTGTTTTTCTTTCGCCGCAGGAAGTAGACAATTAAGCCATTTTCACAGCATAATATAAGTTTACTTTTGGCTTGAGCTGGTTTGGACCTTTTTGAAAATTGTTTAGACTAATACGCGTTAATACATGTCCATCCATGTCACCCATGTAATTATTATAAAAATACAAAACATATCTGTAAGTAAATAATATATTACTTAATATTTTAGATTTTAAATTATATGTTAGTAGATGGATCCTTTAATGTTATCCTATAGATTTATAGTTAGTAAGATATTAGAAAAAAATAATGTTTTTCTTTAACTAAATGGATAAAGAAAGAACATAAAAACCGGTTACTAATCATGAATTATAAACTAATCTGTGCATTATTTGTATGAAAATTTACAAAAATTAAATTAAAAAAAAACAATTATTTAGATAATGAGTTAAGTGAGATCATAATTTAATTAAAAAGTCAGAGAAGTACGTCTTCCAGGTTCATTATCTCATCATAACTTCTTCACTATTTCTTTTTTTTTTTTTAATACTTTTCTTTTCTTAAAATTAAATTTATTGAAAATCACCCTCTTTCTGCTGATTTATGTTGAGTAAATACTTTCTTGTATTTTAAGGTTAATTATTTTTTGTTTAATAATAAAACCTACTGGACGAGTTGATATTGAAATATATCCAATAAATCATTTGTTTGTAAAAATAAGTGAATGTAGATGATGAAATTTGAAAAAATGTAGGCTAGCATATCTTTATTATATTTTTTCATTTAATTCTACAGTTGAGTCATATCACATAAGCCGGTTTTGAAAGCTCATATAAGCTAAAGTAGTCAGGGGAATTTAATGAAATTTATATGAGACCATTCTAGTGCCAATGAGCGAAATTCCCGAAAAGTTCATCAACTCGGGTAATAGGTTGTGAGCCCAAACACGTATTCAACAACAGGAAATGTTCGATTATGTGGTCAAATTTGTTTTCGATGTTTAACATGAATACGGATTTGGCTTCATTAGTGAGGAATCAAAATGAGTGATAAAATGTTTAACAGTTGTGATTATAATTACAGTATTAAATTAATTAAAATATTTTTAATAATATGAGCATAAGAAAAAGAGTCATATTAATAATAATAACCAACGTTAGTCATTTTTGTACAACAAAATAATGTAAGTTTTTTCTTATAAATACATAAAACAACAACACCAGTAGTTTGTGAACCTCATATTGGTCACTTAAATGTTATTCTGTAAACATACATGAAAGACGAGTATACACGGTGAAACAGTCACTTTGATATTAAACATTTAAGATGAGAGAGCGGAAGGCACTGCTCACAAACACGTGTCGCCTAAATTGCTCCCTGACTCTTTTTTGTCCAGTTAGGTCCATTCATTACCACAGTTCTTTATGTTCATGGAATATTCAGATTTCGTTTGTTTATTCATGTGACATTTACATGAGGAAACATCGCTCGGTAATGATGCTAATGATTATTGACCCGAACCAAAGTTCAGAGCTACATAAAGAGGTAGTTGAAACCCACGATATAAATAAACCAATTCGAATAATCTTACTTCGAGACGATATTTCTTCAGTGATTGGTAATAGGAAGGAGCATTAGTACATGTTAAGAGTTTGATAATTCAAATAAAATTATTAATTAATAACATCCTGATAATACGTAGCATATTATATCAATTCAAATTATTATTCAATGCTGCTTTAACCAAATTTTCAAATGAATTTATGTAGCAGAGCTTGTGACTTTTAGTTTTTGTTATGTGAACTACTTTTTAACTAAAAGTAGAAAACTAGTAAAAATGTTTAATATCTCTCTTATAAAAATGTTGACAAATTTATAGTTTCTTATACGTTACCGTTTTCTCATGTTCATATTTTTATATTAACCAGCTGATCACTTCATATACGAGTATTAACACAAAAAACGTTTCTTAGCATTGTACAAGAGACACCAAAAGAGATCCTGAAAACGAAAAAATTAAAAATTAAGTGAAAAGCGTCAATCATTCTAGGGATTTCGGTACCAACCGTAAATTAAAAGGAAAATGACACCTAAAAGGTACACACATTTTTATTATTATACACACAATATTGCTCTATCTTAAAGTATCTCCTTCCCGGTTTAAGCTAATATTTCAAAAGTGATCTAGGGCCGTCGCTCTCAATTCAATGTCAAAATTATCTCGCCAACTTTAATTTATAAACAAAAAAACAAAATAAGTGGGCTTCGAATGCTGTAGGACGGACCGAAATTAGTTCCACTAATGTACATTTTTTAGACGATTTAGAAATTTGGGAAATAATTTTGATTTTGTCTCTGCCGGTTTGGTTGCCTGTATGTCTGTTGTCAAATCCATGAGATGTTCTTCACAGTATTTCCATTAATTCAATATCGATAAAATTTAATATCTTGATAGCATTTTGTAAAATTCAATTTATTATGCATGTGAAAGTATTTTCTTTGACACACTTGTATTTAAAAAATGAGTTTTTCTGATTCTTCTATTAGTGCAATTTTAGGCTACATTTTTTTAAATAATTCCGTTCACTACTTTTGTTTATATATTCGAAAACTTAGTTTCCTTGATGAACCTACTGTTTTTAACAGCGTTATTTGAGCTATTATTATTGAGCGTTATTTGATATTGGTAATACTTAAAATTCTTAGCTTTTAAATAATTCAATTAAAAGCATTAATATTAGAGGATAATATAATATATATGTAATAAAATAATTAAAAGTACTATAACTTTAAAATTAATATTTTTGACGTTTACACTAAAATGAATTTACATGTTCAAATCAAGTACACAAATAAGAGGAATCGCCCAAATAAATATCCCCAAAATACTTTTTTGAACTTTTCAGTCACATCATAAGG
>NW_027114879.1:270443-271038 GCF_000696795.3 Halyomorpha halys
AAAACTCACGTCCAAATTCTCTCACCCCCGCTTGACCATATTAGTCAACGGACGACTGTCCGTCACGACATATCTCCGCACTAAAAACTAACTGCACAATAAAACTAAACATTATCCGTTTACTAAGCCGTACCTCCTGGGGTGCCGATAGATCAAGCCTTCTTAAACTTTATCAGATATTAATACGCTCCAAAATGGACTACGGCTCATTCGTCTATGGTTCGGCTCGTTCCCAAGTGCGTGCTAAACTGGATACAGTCCATCACGCCGGAATCCGAATCGCGACTGGAGCATTTCGAACAACCCCATTCTAAGTTTATGCACTGAATCCGGACTATCGCCACTTTCGTTCAGAAGATCTAAATTAGCCATAAACTACAGTTCAAAATTATATCTACAAACAGAACATCCTACACATAAATATATTTTTAATCAAAAATTTTCTATTCTTTTTCGACAAAAACAAAATTCAACATTTCCGTTATCAGAAAGACTGTCCTCGGTTATCGCTTTTCTCAAAACGATAAGAATTGACAAATCCGAAAACAATCATCAACCATGGACCTTCCAACGTCCTCAAACTGTTCTAGACCTG
>NW_027114879.1:271941-292252 GCF_000696795.3 Halyomorpha halys
TAGAATTGGTGTTCCAGTTTTTAAAATCACAAAATTTACTTACAAAAATATAACTTGATCGGAAGAAAAAAAAAATTAAAAATAAATAAAATTTAACGAATATTAGCAAAATTAAATAAAATATAAATGGCGTTGATGACCAATGAAGTTTGGTGCCACTAAACAACCAAACAAACAACGTTATATACAAGATAGATAGTGATGAATAATTTTTGTGACATACAATTTTATTTTTGGAAATAAATCATTTGTTCTAATTCCATCTTCTTCCTGCCACAACATTATCAGTGGTTTGATAGGTGCATTTACAAACTAACATTACCATGTTCTTTATATTTAATAAAAAATACAGTAAATACTCGGAACAGGTGGTAGCATTCATGATGAATTATTTTAAGTAAACCTTGGGAACAAAATCCTACATTTCTGTTTACACTCCAAGTATTAGAATTAACTAAAAAAAAATAATTAAATACCATTATACAACAGTGATCTTATCGGTTCAAAGTTACTCAATTCTGATTTCACTTCTAAATGGATTGTTGTTCACATCCATATCTTGGGAACCGGAACATTCCTGAAATATTTTTAACTTTACGTTAAGATATTTTTTTTAATGAGGTAAAAATACCTAAAAATCAATACCAATATATATTACCAGAAAAATTGAATATAAAACAGGAAACATCAAATGGTCAAATAATATGACAATTGTCCATATGACAAAGTACAATAAATCACAAACTAATTAAACATTATTGAAATCCACTTTGATTTATTAATTGAAATAAAGACTCATTAATTTTAAACTCAAATTCAACATTATGTTTATCCCATCAGGTTATGGATATACTAATTTAATTTTCTATTTTCCAGTGGTATACAAAGAAAGAGTTTTACTTTTCAATTTAAGTTTATATAATCCGGTAGGAAAGTTGATAACTAGGAATAGAGAGTTCAATGCTGAAACGAGGGGGGGGGGTCTAAATTGGCCCCGGGCTGTTGCCTTACTTTTTTTTTTTTAACTCCATGAAATCGAGGAAATAGACATTCATTTAATTAACTAACGTCCATTAGGCAGAGAAATTTTCGTTAATTGCCACATTTTTACTTCCTTATGGGTAGCAAGTGGGAGATGAGAGAAATATCTTTAAAGCCATGTTATGATACCAGGAATCCATTATCTATTAAAGTTATGCTTGGAGACACATAACTTTAGTATATGCTAAAGTATAGTTATATTTTATTTATTTATTTTTTTAAATGAATGATATATGATTATAAGGAGTAATAAATTTCATAAGAAATAAAAATAAGATCAGTTTATATTATAAATATAATTTTCATAATATGCATTACAAATTTAGGGGATTTAGTTATTTATTGCAAACTAAAATCTAGATAGATAATTCTTATATCGCAACTGATTTAGGGAGTATTTTTAAAATTTTTATTATAATTATTTTTGGCCTAGATTTACCTCCAAAGAGGACTAGGATACGTTACTTTTTGTAAAAAACTAGGCATTTTCTTATAATTGCGTTCTTAGATATTCAAGTAAAAGAATAACTGTATCTTTTTTGAATTGAACGAAATGTGTCCCTAGTAGCTCCCTCTCCCCTTCGGTCAGATTTAATCTATTTCGTGGAGGACCCAAGTCGTAAACATCGGACGACACAAGATCGATTAGAGAGGCAACCTGTAGAAAACCTAATACAGGCAATTACGAGTCCACCTCTGCCCATATTTCTGATCATATAAATATATAGGCATATATTTATGCCTTTATATTTCTTCATTCAGGGAAATATTCGTCTGATTTAATCTAGGTTTATGAAATGGTACTTTCATATTTATACGGCACTTCAAATTAATCTGTAGGTCACAAATTGTTTACTATATGGAAATTATTATATAGTAATTTTATAGCATTTTAAACTAGTCTGAGAGGCCGGTTAAGTCTAAGAACGAAAAAATAAAACGTATTATCGATATGCATCGTAGATATGTTATACCTCACCAAACTTAAATCTTTAGTAATTACTTTGCATTCAGCCCTACAGACCATGCAGAATATAGGCCTCACGAAATGATCTTCTTACTTCCATTTTGGAGAGGGTATAGTAACATTACATTGCTAAATACCATGGAATCTATAGTTCTATAGATTGGATCTATAGTTGATGGATCTATAGTTCTTTTTGAATCAATTCAGTTGTTTTTTTCTCACCAAAGGGATAATAAAAAAGATTTCTCTACATCCAAAGATTATGGGTTAGCAATCGCACTACGAGCTTTATTTATTTTCCTGAATCAGACCGTCCATAGATTAATCCTTCTAGTGGTTATTTGACAAAACCACAATGTGATTTACAATTGAACGATACAGGGAAGAGATATCACTTTTACGACTGGTGTAAGTTGTTTCCAGTATGCTAGAGGAAGAATTCCCTAATGAATGGTCAACATTATACAGGTAAACACACACAAACGGATACATATTCAATTCTGTCAACTGGAAGGTTTTTTATACACTGTCTGTCAGAGTTTTCTTAGATTGAAATTCTGATATTTAAAACAAGAGTAATTATTAAGAAATTATTTTATATATTAATTTGAGTGAGTATTAAAATAAAACTTAGTCCTGCAAGAAGAATGTGCATATGTATAAAGTAATATGTAAAAATAAATTAAAATTTTTAAATATAAACATCACTCAGGTTATTAACTTCTCCCTTGTCAATATATAGCGAGTATAATTAAATTTCGAATAATAAATAAAGTTTTAATAATTTATAACAATCAATCAATTTTATGAGAAGTACCAATAATTAAAGCTTTAATAAAATTTACCTCGAAACACCAGATAACATTAAATTTTCATCTACTAGTGTTAATTGTCTGTATTATTCAAAGAAGAGGTAATTGAAATGTAATCAAGCTAGAAACAAATATCATTTTGTTACATTTGGAAGAATCATAATAAAATACTAGTCTTGAGCTAATAATTTCTGTGTTACTTCTTCTATAACTATGAAAAAGCTTTTATAGACATTAAATGCAGTATGCATAACAATCTAAAATCATTCTGCCCATTTGGATTCAATAAGAACTACCTTTTAGTGGTTTAAGACGAAGAGTCTAAGTCTTTTCTTAAGGAAGTTATAAGCATTGTAGCAGGTGGAGTAGAGCGATTAATATTTCCAGCTGAAGAGTTATTATGGTAAGCGAAGCTATATATTCTCTCTTGAACCTGTTTAACATTCTGATCCTACCTCAATCCTCAGGGCACGTGTTTTGACGGATCCTGGCTCTTGATATACACTTCCGGTTTGTTACACTTCATGTTTTAATAGCCTACGATTTTCCTTCCTCCACTTAATATTAAAATCATTACTTTATCGATTTAGTTTCGAATCAAATCTATTTTTTTTCAGGTCTGTTTTGTTTATTTAACTGATGGTAAATAAGGGTTATCACATTCAAAATAAACTATAAAATAAAGCTTGTTATACTTGTCTTTTTATTTATTTATTCAGTACCAGGGCCTTATCAGGGCCTTACGTGGTTAATGTAAGAGGTAGTTTTTTTTTAACAATTGATTACGGGGGGGGGGAGGTATAGTAATTTTTAAAAAATAGATTAAAATAATAATTCTTAATAAAAGTAAAGCTAGTAACAAAAACAATGTCATTTATGGATTTAACAAAATAAAGAATTGACTTCTATTGGGAAAAAAAAGGAAAGTGATTTTAAGGAAAAGATGAAGAGAAAAAAAAGAAATAAAAATATAATAAAAATTTAGACTGACAATAACAGAACTGATAAATATAAAATTTATAACAGAATGTCCTGCAGCAGCCTGGGCTTCAGTCTTCGGGCTGTGGTTGGGTTTTCCACTTTGTAGGTAACTTTAACTCCTTTAACTGTAGGTAACTTTTATTGGTGCAATCTTATATTATCTGTATATGTAATTCCCGTTGCAATTAGCTGTTTCTTCAATCCAAAGAGCATCCACTGCAATTTTTACGACTTTATTTTTAAAAATATATAATTGTTTCCTTCTGTGTTAAGGATGCCGCTCTCCAGACTTCACAGCCATACATCAGCAGTGACTGATTTATTCCAGTTTTAGTATTCCCTTTCATATTTTTCATACTAATTTGCTTATAATTCCTTATACGATTCATAAATTTTTACTTTTCCTTCCCTGTAACCAATTTATTTTTAATCCTAAAAGCTCTAAGCAATCATTTTATTGCCAAGGCCAAGATGTTATTTTAGGAATAGCCAGGGCGAAGTGGGCAGTAGACTTCAAACTGAATGATAGCATAAACCACTCGATCTTGCCAGAGTTCTTCAAAAACAAAAGGGCTTCATACCAGAAGGTGGGAACAGCATTGGCGAAAAAGGCGATAATATTAAATTAAACAGAAATAGATTGGCAAGATAAATCCAAAATACTTTAATTTATAGCATATTGTGAAAAAAATACTCAATTGAGCAAATCCCGGTACATGGATCACCTCCTACCAAACTTCAAAAAATCTTAATTCATATTTGCAATATCGAGAAAGAGTTCAGTTTATGTTAAGAGATGAACTAGAATCGTTATTAAGTTAAGCTCAGGGTTGAGGGACGTACCACCCACTCTCTGTAGTTTTAAGTTCGATTGCTGAGTGAGATTCTGAAATGGCGTTTCCATGAAATCTTGCTTAAAATTGGTAGTTGAGTAAGATTGATCTCTGACTTCATATAGACACTTTCAAGAAATATATATTATAAGAAGATAGTCGAGAAATTTTTTTGGAAATTTATAAGCCTGACTCCAAGAACTGTAGCTGAGTGAGTGGAGGCATCTTAGCAATCGCATCCGTCTACATTGGTGCTGGTTTGATTCCGGCATAGGCGGATTGAGATTTATTTTACTGGTAGGCCCACTAAATGAAAACTCCAACCTATTAGATAGGTCGAGGTGTAGGTATACATTAGAATAGGTTGTTTGTCGATAAGACCACTTCACATGTCTGAAATAATAAAATGGGGGGGGGGCAAAAATAAAATAAAAAAGTTAACCAAATAAATGCTTTTATTATTCATTAGAATTAGATACGTTGTTACATCCTGGTCCAAATTTAGATTTGCATCCAATCGATCACATTTGTGACCAACTTAAACGAAAAAGTTGACTGCAGAAGTCGCTTCTTAGCACGACTGAAGAGTTTTGAATGGGAGTTTCAATGAATAACGAAGTGTTGCGCAGAACTTTATAAAACACTTTTTCAAGGATTGAAAATGAGTTCAATGGGCCTTATTCAATTTTATTTTTGTAATTTTGGATTAGTTAATACTTTCTTTTCTTTTTCTTAAATTAAAAAAAAATAACAGGTGATTAATATTATAAAACATAAACTTTTTTATTTTATTTCATTTTATTATTATTATTTATTTTTTGTAAATCTTTCTTGTAATCTTCTTAATTGTTCAGAGTAATTCAATATATTAATTAAAATTCCCATTTTCCATCCCTTCTTTTTCAGACCATTTTCCTTCAGTTTTCAATCCATATCCGGGACCAAAATAGGATTTCAAAACATGTTTTGAAACATTCTCTAATATGTTTTTCTTATATGAGCTAAGACTTCACTACTCTCCCATACATTTATTCATTGCTCTGTCTTACGAAAACGAGGTCGAGTTTTCTAATTTCTAAGTAACCAGAAGATTGATTCTACATTATCATCCAAGTACTTTGGAGTGTGGTCTGATAAACTCGTTTGTCATTGGAATTACTTCGAACTTACGTACAAGAGGTGTAATAGTTGAGACATAATCTATATCGATTGATATCGCTCTTATATTCTCAATCAACAAGTAATATACTTATAGATTATTGTGCTCTTTGACGTAATTTATCGAAAGTTGAAAGACTCTTGTTCTCTTTTATAGACACCAATATTAATGGCATTCCTGGTGAGAATTGGCAGGTGATCATTTTCATTCAACCGTAAATGATAAACGATCTAGGAAGTGTAATCCAATCTGGTTATCAATTAATCTAATGCTAACGTGTAGTTAATCAGATTAAAGAATGATTATGAAGAGGAAAATTTGAATGTGTATCATAACGAATAAATTATATCTGAGTTTAGAAATTACTAAAAAATGTCAGCTTATTTCTTTGATGTTGTCGGGAACTAATTTCCATTATATATTTTTGTTTTGTTTTCATTTATTATAAACTGATGAGAAGCTTAAGGATCGATTGACAAAAAAAATATTCTTCTCAATGAACAATTAAGTTTTACAGTTATAGCACTTATAAAATTTTAAATATTATTCAATAAAAAGTAAAAAATAAATCACTCACTAGCTATAAGCCAATATTCTATATAAAGCTTATTCAGTTTTTGATGTAGATATTTCTGATAAAAATTGAATGAAACTAATATTATGAAATATTCTCTCATATATTAAAGATCGTAATCCTATTTTATGTCAATATTAAAAAAAGCCTGGATACAGTTTATCACGGCATTACCGTGCACCACCATGCACTATCTAAAGTTTTATCCCTATCTAATGTGTCATTTAACGGTTCCACTTATCATATATTATTTATATATTTATACCCTGTATTTTATAAGTAATAGTTATTCCTAGTATCTCTTCAATAACAGTTTTATTTTTAAATTAAACTTAATCTTCGTCATTTCTATTATTTTCTATATGAGTATAAATTCCATCCATTGCATAAGTACTACTCATCTACTTTTCTATTCAACCTGTCCCAATATTGGCAAGTTATGAGATTTTAAATCGATGGAATAGCGATGATCCATTTTCTTTAATCAAATATATCCAGAGAAGTTATAATTTGACCACTTCTAAAATCTCTCTCCTCTAGTCCTAAACTTTTCTAAGCAATATCAAAATTTAATTCTATAGAGTCTTGCTCTAGAAAACCAAGCCGGACTCCTATTAAATCATGGCAACATTTTTATAGTTCAAATATTCAATCGCACAGTTCTATGGTCTTGAGAGCGAGGTAAACTACTATTTTCGTGTATACTCTACTTCAACTTTAATAGCATTCATTAAATAACTAGTAAAAATATAACAGACCAACATAACTGAGCTGATAATTAGCAACCAATTAATGGTATGGAGTTTGCTTAACACTGTAAAAATAAGAAAGTTACTAGTAGTCAAAGAAAATTAAATTAAGGGACAACGTAAGGCCGCTGCTATAAACTTTTCTTTTTCCCTTGAGAAGTTCCGTGACCGCGCAAAAAATGGGCTATATAACAGTAGAAACCTTGTCTAAGAAGATGGCTGCTGGACATATTAAAGTTTAAAAATGAGTGCCTGATATTATGAGGTTATAAATCATGTGGTTGGTGTACATTACTGACAGCACTGTCTTTCACAAATAGCTTGTAGATAGGCTGGTCATATTATGTCCTGAAACAGGTAGTGGAGATTTTTAAGAAATCCCTAAAAGGACTGTATCGTGAGATACGGTTCGATTTTATTTCCCCCTCTTTTCATTTGTTTTCTTTCATAAAAGGAGCATCTAACTTGTTTTGATCATTTTTTTAATTATAATTAATTTAGTTAGTCTTTCGCTCAACAATTTACAATGTCATTTTCTATTAGAAATTTCTTGGAAAAAGTAGTTTTTATTTATAATGGTTATAATAATGATAAATGATAAGGATTATTTAAATTTGTAAACTGGTCCCTTAATTATGTTTACTAATTATAAAAAATATATTTATTGATATATACTCCTTTTTTAGCTGGTTAAAATATGTGAGCATGCGATATAAACTCGATAAAACCATATTACTTTAAAGATCAATTATATGGTAACATCTTTTGTCTAAGTAGTGATATCATGAAAGTGAGACCATGGAGTACTGCCTTGTTTAAACTGCGACAGTAAAGCTAACCGAAACCATTTGACCATTCGGTATAGTGACCATTATCGTCAATGCAACAAAAATCACTATTATTATTTTTATGATTAAAAATGGATTCAATCACTTTTAAGTAAAGAAATTATCAAAACAAAACATTAAATTGTCTTGTATGTCTATTTTAAATCGTGTAAACGGCCTATACGTAGTTTTTTGTCTTCAGTTATTCCAAACACTATACCGAACAACGTTTAAATATTTTACTTATTATAAAATTGTTGTATAACAAATAGGTTTATATTAATCATTTCATATAATTTCTTGGTTAATGAGAAAAAAAACAGCAACATCAAATCAATTGAATTTCATAATAAACCGTAGTCTTAGGTAAATTAACAAATTAACATAAGTCTTTTTTAAAATAAGTCATTACTATTTTTCTGATAACGCTAATAATTACTTATTGGATTTCAAATTAAATATTTCACGTTTCCCTTTGCGAAAAAATTCAAGTTTTTTTATTTAGTAAACATCTCTAAAAAAAGTTGACCAGACTTTTATTTCCAACAAGACTCAGAATAATAATTTTGGTTACCTCTAATTATGGTAAGGTGTGTCGGGCAATATTTAGCGCAAACAAGTTTCAGAGATAAACTCAATTATAGTCTTGGACACAGCACCCTTATTGTGTAATACTTGGGTTGCATGTATGAATCCACTCGTGTTTCAGTAGTAGCTTGTTTTTTTCAACTTTTTATTATAAACTGCTCCAAAAAGGTTTACCTTGATAATAATAAATACACTTTGTAGTCTGGCTTTGATATAACTGTTTTAAAATTTACATTCTATTTAGAAAAAACAAAACAAAATACAACTGTTTTTCATTGTTCACTGTTCATCATTTTTCAAAAACATTTAAGGTGTTCCTGAAACTAGTTATATAAATATGTAATATAGTATAGAGGAAAAGTGCTCTTAATTGAACCAGTTTCAAGAAGGTACAGATAATAGGTACTTTAAAATATTAGGTACTTTCTGTAATACCGAATTTCAACTTTTTTCAAAATAACTTTTTTTTCTGTTTAGTGGTTACTCTGTTAAATTTTTACTTAATAATTTGTATGACAAAAGAAAAGTTTGCTTTACTTTTTCTGTCAATTATTTAAATAAAATAAAGCTGGAATGATTTTTCAATTTATATTATTGTAGTATATCGTAAATCGTTTTAGATTATTTTAATATTATTATTTTTTTTCATTTTAAGATTTTTTTATCATAGTTACTACTGAGTTTGGGATTACGAAAAAATTGTGTATTTCTGACGTATTTTAAAATAATCGAATATTCTGAAACAGTAATATGGAAGTAATGTATAAACCTCCCTGATTTCACAAAACATTATACCATATTCTCGTGATAGTTCAATTCACGTAATAATTGTGAAAAAAAACTGTTAAATTGATGTACAAACAATATAAAAAGGTTCTCAAGACGTTAACCAGGCCAGTGCAAATTATTTTTAACTAATCAAAAGTAACCTTTCAGGTTTTATAAATAGGTACAAACAAAAAATCATTGGATCTCGAACGGCTAAAAATATAATGATCAACAATATTGATTAGAACTTCAAATGACTTGATACCTTAATTTAAATTTATCAAATTTTATTTATAACACATGTTACAAATAATGTAATATTTTTAAAATTTAAAATTTAAAATTATTTAATAACAACACATGCTTTTATTAACATGGTCTCGTTGTATTTAAACTTGTTTAATGTCCAATTTTCTCTTTTAGCAATAAAAAAAAAAAAAACTGTAGAAATTTAACCAGTCATGAGGTAAATTGTTGCTCAGTCAGTACCTTTATATTATTTTACAATTACCTCATATTACTAAAATCACAGACGGCCCAATAAAGGCTCCTTAGTTTATAAGTACATACAGGTGCAGATGTTTGCACATGATCCATCAGTTATTAATAAAAAAATTGAGTCACTTTTACGATAAGTGATAGTATGTGTTCATTTTCAGTTATTGCATAACTTTATAGTTGTTCAGATTAAAATACACTTTAGGAAAATCAATCTTGGGGTTCCTTTTTTTTCAGGAAAAATATTATTTACACAAGTACGTTTTTAAAGGAAAGTTGTTAAGGTAGAGATTGAATACAAAGAGACCCAGTTATATTGCGAAGACTTGGTAACGCCACTCAGTAGCAGAGTCAAACTGTGAGATCAATTACACACTGCAAATTAAAAAACTTATTATAATGAATTATATTTATAATATTAATATCATTTCTACATTATCATCACTTTAGCTGTAATATGTAAGAACGTAAGCAACGTGCTGATTATTTCCAAAATAATAAACAATGTGATCTTTAAACTATTAAAAAAAATAATGTATTATTGCAGAGTTATCTCACCTCAACCTCCTTCTTTTATAGTATGAAACACATTGCATTCTTCTTACAGGTTTGGATGTTTTTATATATTCTATCAATCATTTATAAAAGAAAAGGGACCACTTTTACGATAATTGACAGGTTTTTTTTTTTTATAGTTTTTGGACAGATTACGAATACCGAGATTGCTAATTTTTTAATTGTTCAAATCAAAAACACTGTAAGAACCTTTCTTTTTTTCAAACAAAAGTTACTTAGCTCAGGATAACCAAAGAGGTCGAGTTGTACTTTAAGCTAAAACGCAGGTCCATGCCCTCACTGAGGCAGAGTCGAACTGAGAGGTCAAATGCTTTTTACTCTTGGTTATTTTTACTTATGCTACAGTTTATTTTTATTCAACTTTACTATTTTTAACTAATGTAAATTTTGTAGATATCAATTAATATTGTTGTTAATCAATTCAATTTATATTGTTTTAATTTTTAATGTTTAAATTTACGATACAATTTTTTTTTAATAATATATAACAGGGTTTAACTAAAAATTATTTGTAAACTTTCGTTTTTGAGCTTGTTTGAATAAATATTTATTTTTAAACACAATTTTTTTTTTTTACATTTTAGGTAGTTTTTGTGACATTAAAATGCCTAGTCATAAATTAATTATATTATAATGAAGACTACTTCGATCCTTCATTGACACTAGTGAAACTTATCTAATTTAGGTGAAAATAAAATATCCATACGGTTTGCATAATGAAACAATTATTTATGACTAAGTATTGAAATAAAATAGAAGTTATAATTTACTACACCTGAATTTGGGAGGACAGCACCGAAACGTCGATGAAGAATATTATCTGATAAAGAAAGTATAAGATAGATTTTTTTTTCACAAAAATTGTTCTAAAATAAAACGATACACCTTCAAAATTAAAAATATTGTCTATGTTTCTCTTGTAAAGTATTCAGACCCTCATATTTGTGATTTACAAAAAAAACACTAAGTACATAAACCGTCATCGATTTTACCACATAACTGACTGGGGGAAGCAGCAAGACTGATATATTACAATGTTTCTTGGAATTGTTTTTATAATAAATTATTTCTTATAAATATTATAACTATATATAATGATAAATATCACTTGATTGATAGTAGTTGACATATTTGCTATACAAATTATCTCTCAAAGCTACATTTCACACAATATACACATGTAAATATTTTGTCATGCACTAGTGCCCATTGCATGATGTGAGTTAACCATTGTTGTCCGATGACAATGCTGAGGTTGTAATCAACTAGGTTAGTTCAGAGACAAAGGCATGTTATATGAATGTAATTATTGAAAGTTAATCATCAAATTGGTTCTTAATTCAGAGTTCATGTATTGTGTAATTTTTAATTTAGGTTCCAACCAAAATAATGAAACCAGTTGAAGTAACTGTATTTGCTTATACATTACATCATTATTTCCCAATATTATAGGAGTGTATTTATTTTTTTACTTTCATGTATTAAAATAAAAATAAAAATACAAAATTGAAATCTACGTAAATATCAGTAATTATTTTTTAGATATATATTAATGGAGATTTACAATGCTATATAACATTTTAAAAGTAAATTTTTCAAGTCAGGTTTATTTGATATGACAGTGAATTCTAGAGAAGTTATTTAAACGTAGAAACTAGTAACAACCAAATATAAGAAGGTAATATCTTCTCAAACTTCTTGTACAGTAAAATGTATATATTTAAGATTTCATAATTTTTAGATATAACTTGATAAACATGAGAATTCTTCTAAATAATATTTAAGTCGAAAAAAAGATGAGAGGGGCACATCATGTCAATGTTAGATGAGGTTTTAATCGTAGTATTTTATTCAGATAAGGTTCTTCAAGCTTCAAGCATATTCGAATTAAGCAGGAAATCAAATGTAAGTAAACGACTAGATTACAAATAAAATAAACTTTTATGATTTAAAGGGAATTACAATATTAAAAAATCATTGGTCATTTCAGACTTTAATATCAGAGTTTTTTCTACAAACATGTTAACGTGTTTACTTAAAAAAAAAAAAAAAAAAATATATATATATATTGCAGTTAATTGTTATGATCTATTTCTATAATTTTCATGTATATAAGTAGCTATAGTCATTTATGATGATAAAGTTTGAAAAGGCTTCACAGCCCATATGATTTATATACAATACACATCTTATAGTATCGAATAGTGAATGTATCGAGAACAGTTCTCGAGAGTGGTTCCACCAAAAATAAATAAAGGTATCGAAGGAAGCAGTAATGGAATTCCTGATAGAGCTGCCAAAACCTTCATGGCTTCCAGTCGATCGCCTGAAAAATACTGCTAACCTCATAATAATTGTATACTCCACGCTTCTCGATCCCAGTACAGTCCTTATTAATACATTACTCACGTATATAATTATCTAATGACATCTCTTCCACCTACTGCTTCTGTTTCTCGACTATTATTTGATGAGATACATTAAATTCAAATATAAATATAATTTTCTTATTATTTACTATTTATATATAATGAAAGGTTTATCACATAGTTATAATATAAAGATAATTAGATCATCTTAAAAAAAAGTTGAATTAATATGACATTGGGTTGAGAATACTCGGCACCACTGTTATTCTATTGATTCTAATATGTAATTCATTTGCCATTCAAAATTACAGCTTAAGACTTTTATTTATCGTAAGTTCATTACGGGCTTCGATTTTCTTGGTTCTTTGGCAGTTCCCCCTCATCATTCTCCTTCGGATATCCTCTCTACTCCCCTGGACTGTACTCCTACCACGTCTCTCTGAACGGAATGAATCCTTTACGTTTTTCTCTACCATGTAATTATTTCTGCCTTAATCCTTTCCTTCTAACCATTTCATTAGCTTATACAATTTTGGAGGCGGAAACTAGAACTCAACCTAAACATCGGGGTTGCTTCGACTCCTTGATCTGCAAGGCACTTTCCTTTTTTCTTCTGTTTATGGCCGATCGTAATTACGTCTAAGCCTAGACGGGTGTCTCGCACATCTGTTCTTATATATGCTCGAATTCAGTCCACAATACTTATCTAGAGTGATGGCTCCTAGACAATTCGAGCCACCACTAATGGCCCCAGAAGAGTAAACTCTTTGCACCTGCGAATCGGTCACTGATAATAGGGGTATTCATGATGTGTTAAATGTAAAATGTTTTACCATGTTAAAAGTTACAAGTATAGGATTGTGAGCAGCCCTATTTGAAGTCATGTTAAACGTTAAATACATAAGAGCTCCTTGTGGATTTTCTCAGCAACTTGTTTTATTAGCCTTTATGTTTATAACATTTCCTTCGAGAGCCTCATGTTATTGCTTACTTCAAATTTGATTTAAGTTTCAGTTTTGATTTAAGCAATTTATTACAACATGCCTAGAGTGAGTAAAAAGTGGAATTTGTGTGAAAGTTTAGCTTATGAGTGTCTTATTGATCTTCAAACTTGTGAGAAAGACAACTGTATTGAAAGTATTTTCCATGTTTTATCATTCACATCTGCAGTTCCCTTTCTCAGAGGATCAGTATTAAAATCTACGCACTGGAGATCTTCAGTATTACCAAACTTGGATGAAGATAGGTTTAAATCTCTTTTGAGAGTGAACTAGTTTCAATTTGAAACTATTATACAAGAAACGCACTTTTTTAGTATTTATTGTATTAATGAACCCATTATCCTCCTATCTTCAAACCTTATGTATAGTTTAAGAAAAAAATCACTTATTGTCAGTAATTTCTTTGAAAAATTTTCTAACAAGCATATATAGCATGTTACATGTCAGGTAAAAGTTAATTTAAATAGCTACAAAATGTCACTCCTCCCATGTTTCTTAATCATGTGGAGCTATTTGTATTTAAAAAACTAGCTATTAACAATTTAGAAAACTATAGAGCTATAATTTCAAAACTGGTGAACATAATTTAATAAAACTTGGATGTTCCTCTTAGGTGCCAGGAAGCTTTTTGGAAACTACTTTGGTGTCAAATTTTATTAGATTATGAGATAATGAGGTAAAAAAGTATTTGAAATGTGTTGATTTGACATGAAATCAATCATGAACAAAAATAAAAAGCTTACGTTTAAGGGATAGAGGGGCTGCTGAGGTTTTAAATGATTTCCACTTGTTATAAAGTATAATTGCTCTATTTAATTAATGATACATAAAATAATAATATATACATAAGTAAGAATACATACATAATTATAAATATTTTTAAGTTCAATTATTTTGTCAATCGGATTTCTTTAAAAGCTCTAGTTTTAATTTTTTTTTTTTTATTTTGATTTTACGAAGCTTTCAAATCGCTCCCTATCCAACACAAGGAGGTCTGCTAATACCTCTTATGTTTTTTTCTCCGTTGTATTATTAAACTTATCCATTGTGATTTAATAACAGGGGTATGAAATAATAACTAGCACAAATACGAAAGAACTAACCTGACACAACAAACAAAAATGGTGGCGAGCTCAACTGGTCTATTGTGTAACGTCATTCTCCATTTAACAGACCAAGTAACAGATTCTCAGCCATGTTACATGTTATTTCGTTTTACCACGGCAAAAGAAGGCAATTTTTTTCCATTTAACATGTTAAACTAAAGATCATGAATACCCCTATTATTAACATACAGTATGTATTGAATTAAATCTGATTTCTCCTTAGCCCAGTACTCTCAATACTTCCAAAAGAATAATACTTCCTATATGAAATAGAGTAAATTTCTATTTCCTTTACTTTTTAAGGTTTATTTTTTTGATGTTTGAATTACTTTAAATTTAATATTTCTGTGTTTTTATAATAAATATATGTAAAATAAACACACGTTTATTTCCATATTTTGATTTTTTTTAAACCACTTTATCGTATAATTTACAGAATATCATTATATATGTAATGTCTCATAGAGTTATCGTATATGTTATATAATATTACATATGTTATTGTGTTAGAAAGAAGTATTATGGTATGTGTTACATAATCATGAAACCTATGATAAGAAGATAAACACCCAAGAATATCTCTTAACCAACGTATGTGTGCTAGGCGGGTTTTATTTTTGCTTTTCTTGTGATTTAAATATTTTTATATTAATTGTCCCATTAAAAACTCTCTAACCACTCAGACCCCCTAGTTTCTAACCTCGCGTCCTCTTCCATTCCTGACAATTCTAGGTGCCTGAAAACAAGATGGACACGAGACCAGCTAATGTAAAATGTCATTAGAGTGCTAGCAATGGGTAGTTGCTCTACACGCCTGTAACACTCCATTTTAACTAAGATCTTATTTACTAAATGTATTATGAAATATACAGTTGTAAATGTCAATAATGATATTAAATAAATAAATAAATTAATTAATTGTTTCTACAGAAAAAAAAATTTTAAATACAAAAAATCCGAGAAAAAACTAAACCAAGTTGTCGAAGTTAACCAATGTCGAGGGTGTCAAATTTTTATAAGTGAGTTTTCAATATTGATGAGTAAGGTTACACACAGGTTATAAACAAGGCTTTGGGTCTTTATTGAATCGCCTATACAATCTACTTGCGGTTGGAGTTTTCCGTGTTCGATGGGATTCATGATTGAATACCATTGGAAACAACATTGTTACACCTTTTCTGTCAGGCTACATTTTTCGATGCATATTTCCCTATAATCATTATTTAATAACAAGGAACTTATTAATAAATAGTCTACTATTTATTTATTTGATAAAATAATAAATAATTTCAGTATTTCGTATCTAAATTATTGGGCATACGGAATTAAAAAGTACTTATATTTTGGAAGAGTAAACAATTTCGGAAAGTTTCCGTTTATCCAAATGTTGAGATAAATATAAAGCATTATGTAATAATCATTTTCAAAAGAAGAAGCGTACGTCATTTATTTGCCATTCCATTGCGTGCATTTGTGTTAGATCTTGCATTGCGTGTACAAGTGTAAGCCTACACAGGTGTTTGAAACAATAAGAGCGTTTTCTCAGTATAAAAGTTCTCACGGAATATTGTGTGTACCTTAAATTGTAAAACATTTTCTCATAGATGAGATATCAAACTGCTTTTTTATGCAGAAAAATACATGAGACGAATTTGTGCGTGATCAAAAATTTACGCTGTCTAAGAAGAACATCATAAACATTTTTAAGAAATAGTTGGTTTTTTCAGTTGTGTTTTTTTTTCGTATACTTATTTTATATACTTTATTATATATTCCCTAAATATTTATTCCTTTTTTTCTATTTTTTATGAAATAAAGCCACGTTCTTGACTAAAATAATTTAGGTTCGCTATAAACGAAGATTAATAGAAGTTGTTAAGATTATCAGCGAGTCCTAATTGAGGAAATTCCTTGAAATGGTTCTTCAGGACTTTGCTTAAAATTGGATAATAATATTTATAAGTGGTTTCATCTTTTCCCACTTTATTCATTACTTTCTTTAGTTATTTGCAATGTTTAGTAATAATCATTTTTTATTTAATGTTGTCTATTGTTTAATGATAATTTTTAATGTTTATAGATCAATTATTTACAACTTGAAATTCTTTTCACAAGTAGCTAATTCAAAAAACATTAGTGCCTTATAAATGATGAAAATGCTGTAACAGAACAGAGGTAATATTTAAGAAGTTGAATTCCAATTTTCCCTATCATTCCTCCAGGTGATCCAAGAGCTTTTCCGTATGACGATGATGAAAATGATTGTCTAGTCGATGTTAAGTTTTTAGTTGCTAATCTACCTCATCTACATAATATCCAATTTATCTGATGCCCGTTACCGCGAAGAAGTGAGGAGCTTATGATAATGAAAATTAATATGATAAGTTAGTAAGTTCAAACAATATTAATTATTTTACACGATAAAGTATACTTTTACTAAGTTATAACTTGGTAGGCCAACCATTTTACCCAACTTATTTAGTTAAAAAGAAATCAAGTTGGCCAACACGGTTGAGAGAATACATTCAATATTCTTTGGAGGAAATTGCTTTTTGTGCTCTTACAATTGCTGAATAAGAGTCCATAAGTCCTGAAGAAGAAATCCTGAAAAAAAACATAAGAAAGAAAAAATGTCTGCCAATCTAGTTGAACAAGTTGCGAATTGGTTGCTAAATTGGCAAAACATCGAACGAAACACAGTCAAGTTGAAAATTTTATGGTCCTTTATATAAGTCAGATTACATAAATATGCTATCCATCAAAATGTATGTATTATCTCAATTTTCAATCAAATTCCATTTTAATAACAAAACCTAAATTTGTTAATGATGACAGTTCGTATTCTTTAAATCAGAAGTGAAAGTAAAATCTGGCTCTCGTCATAACGACCATGGATAATAGAAAAAAATATCTTTTAGATATTTAACAAACTCATCCATGCATTGAGTGATAATTGTTTCAACTAAATAAAATTAAAGGTATTTTACACAATTAAGTATATAAAATTAGGCATCTATGTCCTTAAGAAAATTTAAATAAGGATAATGCCTATCTGTTATAGAAGACCATTTAATTTATGCTTTAATATAACAAGTGTAATCAGGATCATTGGAATTCGGTGCAACTCGTTTCTGAGCTAGGCTGTTCACAAACATGCACATACACAAAAGGATAATTTGCAAATAATTTTAGAACACTTGCTTATTTTTCGAAAACTCAGATTCGAATTTTTTCATAGCTATCCCTACACCTAAAATATAATTTTTTTTTTATTATTTAATCCATTTATTAGTGCTTGCCTCCTTTTATCACCCATGACTTTATAGACGTAAAAATGCATTATTCAGTAACATTTTTACTAATTTAAAAATTAATACCGGTCATAGATGTAAAGGGAACATGCTCATGTTCCAAAAATCATTTAATTAAAAAAATAAATAAAGTCATTGAAGTGCGTGAATCGGCTTGCAATAGAACTTTCATTTTTTTTTTTTTTTTTTTTTTTTGAGTTCTGTCAATAGATTGATTCTCCACATGTTTGAATCATGTCATTGTAAATAACAATAAACAACTTTTTTACAATAAAATTAATGAATTAATTATTTTAAAGTTATTCCATAGAGAGAAATTTTATTGAGTATTTAATGAAATAGTTTCAATTTTCCATCATTGAAAATAAATTTTTGATTGTCTTTCAGATTCAGATATTTAAAATTTTAGTCAGCACTTGCCCTCTCCCCTTACATTACTGATCTTTGTATTCGCAGTTCTATTGTAATATTTTTTGCAACACAATAGTCTGAATATTTCTTAAGAACAACTGATTTATACATGAATTTGCAGTTCAAATATTCGAAAGATATACAGAGTTGAGGCAGATTTATGTTCGAAGAACGAGGCCAAGTAATTTCTGAATTGTAGATTATTCCTCAACCCAGAAAGTCTGTTTACAACCATTGACTATTCATCAAGACTGTCATTTTAGATGAAAGTATTTTTTTAATATATAGGGGTGAATTTTTTAAGATCCTATTCTTCAAGAAAGATGATTTTAAAAACGATAAAAAAAGCAAAAAACAAAATAAAATTCTAGAATAAAATCTTATTGTTAAAAAAAAAATTCTTAGTGAAAGTCCAGGCTGCAAGAGTGATTGTTTATGCACTAGATAAAGATCGATATTTTAGCTTAAATTACCAACTATTGTATAAATAACACTAATCCAAACTTTATTCATTGGTTACCTCAAATGTGGTTGAATAAAAAAAATAATCGAAATTCGTCATTGACCAAAACCTGTAGAAGATTTCATATTTATATATAAATTTAGTTTTAACCAGTGACGCATCTAGTAGGTCTGAAGGACCCAGGTATAATTATTTGTGTACTGTTTCAATAGAAGGAATTTATTGCAGTATTTTTTTTTTTGTACATGGAAATGTATTATACAACCTAAAACAAAAAAACTACAAAAGCAAATTGCACGCTAAGGCTTAAATTACAGACTAATGTCCAAAGTGTCGTCATTAGTCACCTTTATTAATTTTTTAATGAGCAACCGGATATAAATTAGATTAAATTACGGGTAGTAAGAGTGAACTCAGACCTTCGCTTTTGGACTCAGGTCAAGGGGTTAGCTGTCATCTCCTCTTCATTCCCAACCGGAGTTTCCTCAACTTAGTTCTGTCCCGTTATAATCTTAAAGCAGATAAGTGACTGTATTTGATTTCATGAATATATTGTATGTATATAACGTTTTGAAATACTGCATGGAACATCATCTCAATCGAATGTAGGAAGAAAACGCATTTTTAAACAAATGTTCGTAAAATATATGGGTTTTGGGTCCTGTTCTCTGTATTATCTTTACCGTAGATATTCCTTTTCATCCCGAAACCTGATCATACAGCCATCATTTCATCAATGACGATGACACCTCTTTTATTCTCAGATATAGTCTGGTATCTTTGGTTTCTCCTAAACAGAAGACTAAAATTAAAATTAAAGATCTTAACCGACGATTTGGACTTCTAAGTATAAAATAACAGTTCAAAACTACTTTATAAAATAATAATTAACCCTAATTAGATTTGTAAACAAAAACTGTGGGGGACAGCGAAAAACTCCAAAATCAAACGCTTTTAATCCTTTTAGTCATATGTTCTTGGAATAACAGTCGAAGCACTTTACAATAACCAACAATACCCCGCATCAGACCTTAATAAATCCAAATAAACCACATACCACGTGTTAAAGCCCAAAAGTACATTTTTCTTTCGTTAGTTTAATTTTATTACTTCCAACTGTTTTTTTATTTTTTTTGTTAATTATAAGTTAATTGCCTCTTTTAATAACAATTAAGTTTATTTTGTAATTAAAATTAAATTATAACGCATCACGTAAATAGAGTCAAGGAAGTTTGTTATGATGCGAGTATAATAGAAATACATCGCTGCGGCTCGGC
>NW_027114879.1:292652-303620 GCF_000696795.3 Halyomorpha halys
ACCATCTTTACAGGTCCTCCGTTATTTATTTTTCATCTCAACGAACCAGCGAACGATTTTTTAGGGGGAAGAGGTAAGTTGGTTCATTTAAGAAAAGCCCCTCGCCCCAACACCACGAGAAACTCACTCATCATCCTAATCTCCTATCATTCCGTAAAGTAGGTCAGTAATTTTTTTTTTCTAGAAAAAAAACAAATCATATACGTTTTTAGTGTTGTCTCAAACCGCAGAATACTATGTTTCAAGGAAATTTAAAATTGGAAATTTTTCACCTCAATTTATTTGCAGGATTTAAAAAAAAAGAGAAAATCTTTTACTAATCTTATGTATGTCAGTCGGTTTGGCAAACAGCACCAATTGCATTTTTGCCCCTTTCCGAAATATTGGCTCAATTTATTTTACCAAATCATTATAATAAAGTATGCGTAATGATTAATTTTAACTAAATAGAATAATTTATAACCAAATATAGCAATAGCGAAGCAGATCAGCTAGTTGTCTATAAATATATTACATTAAGTAATATTGCACACACACAGAAAATGACGAGATATTAATATGTGGTTTATAGGTCTTTATTACTATATTGTATCAGGCATGGGCAAAACAGCCTACAAATTTTTAATTAATCAATATGAGGTTTTTGAATTTAAATTAAGGTATACTAATTTATAATGAATTATGCTTTTAAAATCATTAATAACAAGTTTGTATTAAAAGGTGTAAATAGATGATGGTCCAAATCGGCCGGAACATTGAATAATTAAAAGAAATTAATAAATAATGTAGAGACTGCATTGATACATTCATTATAATTGAATAAAACAAAATATTATATGTAAACCAACTATTTAAAAATCTTAAAAGTACGTTAGTATTGGGAGGCAATGTGCTTTTGGAGTACTGAGCTGAAATGAAGCGCGGGGAAAGTGGCATATTCTCGTGATAAGAGCTTATTGAGAACGCTAAGGGGAACAGCATTCACTGATACGGAGCGCTGATGTTGGGCGAACAGTGAGGAAGCTTCGCACAAAGCTAATGTGTCCTCTATCACTGCCACCACTGCTTCTTCCAGCCTCTGTATCTCTTCGAGTCAATGTGAAAGTAGAGATGATGATAACTCACGCTGGAATTTTGAATAGAAGGAATGAGTTTTACCTTACACGACGTTTTGCCTTCAATTATAATCACAATTACATTAAGAGTGTTTACAGATGTAAATACATCAATCGCCAAACATAATATTTACAGACCACAATCAAAGATATTAGATAAAACTTTTATTTGCTTAAATTCTTTTTGAGAAGTACTCGATGGACATAGGTCAATTGCTTTCCTATTACATTTTTATCTTCTTTACTTGAAACGTAATTTTGAATATAACACTACTAATCAAAAAAATTAACATTATTACTATCTCTTATAGTATTAAGGGTGGCAGCGGTAGCAGCATGACCACGCGCCAGTCTACCAATCCAAAGGTTGTCAGATCGAGTCCCGGTGCATCCCGGGCTTTTTTCATGCATGGAATAATACAAAACTCACTCACAACTTCCCCCGGGCATTTGTGAGGCCCGTTAGCCAATGGGTGCCACTTACAAAAAATAACACATTTCCTAATACATCACGCGAGGACCTCCATGGTCTGTCACCCATATAATAATAATAACTATCTCTTATAATGATAATCATGTTAAGTTGATCTGTAATTAAAAGTTTTAAAATTTAATGTGAAGAGTGAAAAAATAGGTAATTAACATAAGCTAAGTCAAGCTTAATAATATGATTCCTTATTTTTTTGTTGCTTCATAAGGTGATTTGACTGAAATTGATGAACTGGCCAAATAACCTGTAATTTTTTTTTCTTTATTGATATGAGCTGATAAATTCTATTTAAGGAATGATATTTTATTAGTAATAATGGTGTTTGTTGAAAATGAATGTATAATAAAAGCTGTTATTTGATAGATTGTCCTTGAGGATGGCCGAATTGGCCGAAACGTTAGAATTTGTATAGAAATAATAAATAGTTTTCAATTACATTTTGGGACTAAACTTGGATACAAATTATATTATTTATATACAAATTATAATTATTACATGCTGACCGAACCCCCGATCATCTTCTCTTCATATTAATCTACGGTCAACTATAATCGCCTCATTAACAACACAAATTATTTTATTTAAAGAACTATCTCTCAGTTTATTTCAAGATGGCGGTGGTTTATAAGTTTTGTTCACTCATGTATAGATCATTTATGGAAACAAATTATTTTGCAATTATTACACTTCCGTAAAAAAAGAAAAATTGCTTCTTCGCAAAAATTGAACCATTGATTGTTATTTTTTTAATTAGTAAAAAAGTCACAGGACACCGAGGATTGATCTTTGGAACTCTTTATTAACATGAAAATAGATTTCAAGTCAAAATAATGCCGATTCGAGGTTTCTTATACGTTAAGTGTTTTGAAATTATTAAGCCATATTTACAAATAACTAATAACCAAATTTTATTATAAATCATATAGAATTATTTGGAAACAATATAACATGCTGTGAAAATTTGAGTATTTTTTTTTAACCATAGTTCAAAGTTTCAGCTTTACGGATGCATTGTCTTTTTTAAATTAGAGTGAGTAATATGAGTGAGAGTAGATGATATTATTGTATTGTTTTATTTAAATTAAAGTTTAAATTTAAAAGCATGTGAAAATATTAGATCATAAAAACCTAAATAATTCTTAAGTGATTCTACACGGCACACCTAAAATCGAAGAGCACTTCATTGCTATTAATGATATAAAATGATACATTCTTTCATGATTCATAAAATGCAGGCTGCATTTAAACATTACAGAGACTAAAGCTAAGACATTCGGATTCGTGACATTTAACATTGGCTCAATGCTAAAGTTAAAAATAATAAAGACTAGTAATGAAGATCCAAATTGTGGTCAAAGTGTGCAAATAAAATATTGTAATTTGTTCCCAGATATTGAATTTTAAAATATCTAATGAAAACTTGCTGAATCCCATTTTGGAAATTCTTTTCTATACGTACTTCTCCAAATTCTTTGCACAGTAGTGCTGTACAAAACCCCACTAAAATCCTGGAATGATATGGGCCTATATTTGGATACTAAAAACCATTTCACCAATGTTTATTGTTTAAAATAGCAAACAATGCGTTGTGGTTTATTAGAGACAGCAAATTGGAACGGAGTTTTATATCCATGGAATCAATCATAACTTACCAAATATATTTTCTGGCAGGAATAAAACGTATACCATGTACCCATATATTGGTTAAAACGAAAACAAGATTAAAACCGGTCATTAGCTGATTATGCACGACCTTGCTAGTCCCAAAAAAATGTTCAATTAATTAATAGTGGTTATAGATAATTACATAATTCGGTTAATGTTTAAATTCATTTTAAAATTTTCTATGATAAAACATTTCACTATACTCTATACTATAATGTGATGTATCTCACTTATTTTAAATAAAATAATTAGTAATAGAATCAATCTTATAAAAGTAATATTTTAAAACTTCATATTAACAATTAATATAGTTGGTTATTAATAAAATAAGTGCCTATTTTTAAGAGGTACTTTTAGTGGAGTTAGTCAGTTGAAACCAACAATAAACAAGTTAGTGAAATTTCAATTTTTTTAATAAGAATTTAATCTAGCTCGTGTGTACCGTTAAAGAAACTATAATTAATTAATAGATAAGATTCAAGAGAAGGTATAAGCATTATATTTGCGCACGGAGGGTGGTATAAAGTATCACCTAGTACAAATGCGTTCTTAGACGGCGACAGCTGAAACATGTACACAGATGTCGATGTAATTTATGCGGGTTATACATAAAAACACACAGTAAGTTGGCCCATGTGACTGAAATATATGGTAATAGCATGCTAGTAAAATAGCCGGCAAGATGTAAGGCCATCAATCTGCAAAGATGTTTTTCCCACCCCTTGGTGATGGTGGACACAAAAGATTTGGGAGAGAATGTTGTAAATGGAGCAGCAACACACCCTCAGATGTTTTATCGATTATTTGTAATGAAAAATAAATTACTGTACATTTTAGTTAAATTTATAAATAACTAGCAGACCCGGCAATGCTTCCTAGTCGATAAGAGAATGCATATAGATTAATTGAACACCATTAAAAGTTTGATATCAACTTAAATGTTTTAGTTAAAATGAATCATATATTATTATATTTATTCACAAATTGGATTAATTATTCAATAACTTTTATGATATATATTTACTTTATCGTAATAAATAACGATATATCTAATAAACTTATATATGATAGTTATATAAAAATTTTAAAAATTTATAATTTATCTGAAAAAAATGATATTGATCGTTTCAGACGACGCTAAAAACGAATATTGGAATTGGTATATAATATCCGTGAAAAATGTACATTTTCTGAGCTACGCGCTAAAAATTTTGTATTTTGTTCAGAACTTTTTACCAGAGAAATCCGAGTTTTTTGCAACACGAGACATTTTTAAAAAAGCAGCATGTAAATGGATCCAGTAATTAAAAGTTTATTGTTGATTGGGATTCAAACCACTTCCTTTTGTACATCCAGATAAAAACAAGGTTGAAATTGTATAAATACAGGCGTGAAAGTTTAAATTAAAATATTTTTCTGAGTTTTTATACATTTTTTTCATTATCATGCAGGTGAAACCTACTAGCAACAAAATCATTTAGATAATACAAAATCGATATCTGTTTAATTTATGGTTAAATATTCATAAATTAAATATCAATAATTAAATATGGTCCTAGAATAATAAACTATTTTTCATTTCGATTGTAGGAAGGTAATCCGGGTAGCGGTCAACAAAGGTATCAACATAATAAAAGAAAACTATTTATTGTGAACCAACATTTCGCATGGTTCGGTGAAGCATTATACCATACTACCTTACTACCAAGACCCAGTTTCATAATAAAGTACAAACTAATACTATTAGTGCTGTAGTTTTTACTTTATTTAATTACACTAACTTGCTTAATGTTGGCTCGTACTTTTGTACTATTAAACTCTTGTAATATCACTAAGTTCAGTTTCGCTCCACTTAGCAGGGCTTCGTCAGGGTTGTCAGATTGAAATACAGATCTTGACTGAATTTTCAACTTCATTTTGTTTGTTCAATTGTTGAATATCTTCTTGCTACAATCGAAATGAAAAATTGTTTATTATTCTAGGACCAGGTCCCTTTAGAACAATTATAAGATAATTTTACTTTTACAACATATATTGGCCAAAAACAGTATGGTCATACTTAATTATAACTTATATTAAAATTGTATAAGAATAATTTAAGATAAAGAGATTAACAAAAAAAAAATTGGAATTAGAAAAAAAAAATGTTTTACAATAAACAATTTTTTGTCTTAGTAATCAATCGGTATGCAGGTTAAGTCTAAACGATTTTTATTACTTTTTTAACAGTCCAACGAGATAAAAAAAAAGACAAGAGGTAAAAAAAATATAAATAAGAAAAATAACTGATAATAATGATAATAATAATAATAATAGTAATAATTTATTTATTTGTTTATGGGGCAACCCCCGTACAAATAGAGTTAGCCTGTGAGCTGATTAAATACATAAAAAACTAATCAAAAGGTGGATACATCTGTTCTATTAAAATATCAGATTAGATTGGTGAAGTAAAAGGTAATTAAATGCAAGGGTTTTAAACGAGGGAAGGGTTGGTACATAACGTATGATAGAGAGAATGGAGTTCCCGAGATATGCAAATCGTGTAAAAAATGATTTATCGAACGCAGCAGTTCGGTTAGATGGATGGTCGATGTCAGATTAACGGGCCCAGGGCCCTGTTTCTTAATGAAAGCTAATAGAATTAGTTTATAAATACAAGTATTCAAACTACGAAGTACTAACACGAATAGTTATTTTTTATTCAGTGGAGATTACTATTAGTGATATTACAAGAGTTAAATAGTAAAAAAGTACAAGCCAACATTAAGCAAGCTAGTGTTATTAAATAAAGTAAAAACTACAACACTAATAGTATTAGTTTGTACTTTATTATGAAACAGGGTCTTGGTAGTACGGTAGTATGGTATAATGCTTCACCGAACCATGCAAAATGTTGGTTAACTATAGATAGTTTTCTTTTACTATTTAGATACTTTTATTGACTGCCACCCGGACTATCTTCCTACAATCTGCTTCATGCGGTCAACTATCTTCTTCCAATATTTTCATTTCATTAGTTAAATAAAATTAGTCAATAAACTATATTTTTTATTTAATGATTTTTGACTTTGAAATATTGAATAAAGGAGCATTCTAACTGAGAAAATATTTTTGAGGTGTAAAATTGTATAAAAGCAATAACTATTTGAATTTAATTTAGTTCAACCGACTCTGATATAGTTTTGTTCAGTTGCGGTTATTCTATAACACTAGAAAAGCTTTACAATGCCATTATATGACCCTTCCAATGGAATTAAGTTGCACATTATTGTGTTCCAGTTGCATTCTATCCATTGTCATAGTAATATCCTGGATAAACGTTCAGCTTCAGTTTCTGTTTCAGTTTAAAATTCAAAAATTTGGATAGAAAAAAATACACAATATAACATTATAATCTTGATGACTAAGATAAGAATTTTGATCAAGTCGTAAAGGGTGTATTTCACAAATATTCTTGTAACAACAATTACATTCACTCATAATAAAACGTAAGTGAATTATTTACTACTAATCTACTATCACTAAATGTAATGTAGTATTTTTCATTTATCGAAAGTATTTTTACTATAACCATAACTTATTTTTAAATTAAATAAATCTAATATTTTCGACTATTCAATAAGCCACAGCGTAAATAAATAAACTTATATTTGTTTCATATTTTATTATTTTTTAAATTTCTTCTTGAATAAATCTATCAATAATAAATTCCATTAATTTATTCTGTGGAAAAAATAATTTCTAAATTCGAATTTTTAGAAAATGGAAGATATTTATTTATACATACTATATATCTTTGCTTCGACATTGAGAAAATGTGGTGCGAATTGTTCAGCGTTTATTTATTTATTTTTTTTTAAATATATTTTAACCAACTAAAACAACCGAAGAACTATCGTTTTAGTCTTCAACGATACTTTATTTTACAATTATTTATTTAGTTAACAAAATTCAAACTGAAATTACTCAATCTTATTTCGAAAAAACATAAAAACTCTTGGTATAATGAATTGATTAGTTACGTTGGGGTTAAATAGACTCTTAAGTAAAATGTCCTAAAAGGCTTCTTTTTTTTTGTTCTCTGATATTTGCTATGCACTATGCCTTGGTAGAAGGGACCTGACGGCCGTGCGGATTGGGACGCAGGTCACAGTACGTTCGATCCGGAACGTTGAGGGTACGACTCCCACCTGATACAGTTAAACATTCATTTTTCGGCGGTACCGAAGAATGAATCTTGACACACTTGGTTAGTACGCGGTTGTTCCCCCCACCAAATACCAGTACCAGTATGCCTTTGTAGAAATAAACTATAAGGTTGTCATTAAATTACTACCTTTCTGATACCCAAAAATTGCCATATTAATTGTAGCTATTAATACTTCTTTAATGACAAAATAATAGATTTTATTAAATTTTATTTAAATTGGATTGTAATAAAAAGTAAAGGTAAATAACTTTCTGTCAACGAAGCCTTACGTAAATTTTTCGAAAAATACTATGATAAAAAGTTTACTAATCCCTGAGAGTGAGAAGATCTAATATAATGATTTTTTAAATTTATTTTTAAGTTCATTGCCCGTAACTGCTAAAGTATCATCTCCTAAGAAATATCATTATAATTTATATAATACAGCTTCAATCTGAGACCTTATAGACTTATTAATTTTTAATAATCCCCGAGTAACAGTTACTCCAAAACCACTATACTAAATCAAAACCAATATTCCTCCCAAACTACGAGGAATCAACATTATGTGAATTTATTTTGGTCAATATCATGGAAATGGCTATTCTTGCGAAGACGTTCATTATAAACTAGATGCATTTTCCTCGAAACGTAATGAAATGCTTCATGCGCTAATAACAAGATAAAGCTAACGAGAATAATCTCACGAAATAGCATTCGATTATTTACAATTTTCATCATAATCTAACTAATAATCAAATTTAATTTAAACACATCTGCAACGTACATAAGCCAGCATAGCATATGCCATTTTTACTGGATATGTACGTATGTAATTACCTAAATTTTAGGCTTTAAGGATGAATTTTATATATTAATAAGATTGATTTGATCTAAAACGTACAATACTAGTGAACATTTCCGATTTGAAGATATCATTATTTATTAATTCCTGCATGGACAGACGGCTTCCAAAGCTAGATTCGGTATTGAGGAAGCAAAAAGTAACTAATAGTAGTTAAGAAAAAAATTTAAGCATTTCATTAACATTCAATTGCTAATTTATTTATTTTTCCTTGTGACATAAGCTGTAATTGATTAATTTAGAGTAAGATAATTTTAGAAGTGGTTAAGAAAGCTATAATACAGTAGCCAGTATTTGAAAACTGCTAAGATATTTTTCAATAACTGCAAAAATACAACCTCTTGATCAAATTACCCTTCGATTCTATCCCTGAGCTCCAGGAAATAATCTGGGTATAGATCATACCCAATCCGGCTTAAACCACGAGCTAAATCCAGATATAACTCCAGGTCAACAGACAGATCACGTAGCGAACCCAAGCAACTTTTACGCAACCATCAATAAAGCAACAACTTCTGAGGGGTTTAAATCCTCCCAATACTATCCATAAAGATTGAAACGTAAAACTTTAATTTCGACAGAACGTTACCTCTTATATTTTTTCTTCTCAGACCAATCCAATTTTTATTTGTGACATTTTACTTTCATGCATTTCATTTTACCTAGTATGAAATATATATTAAGGGAAAGTATTGAGAACGTGCAAAATTTCGAGTTCGACGGAAGTACACGTTTTGAGGTCCACTGGGTACAAATAACCCAGTATCGTAATATGGTCTGAGTATGGCGTTTATCTGTACTGATTAAACTCATTATATTAATACACAATAATATTTAATATCAGCTAAGTCTTGTCCTCATTAAAATGAGCTTAAATGCGGAATTTAAACAAGAGTTGGTAAAAAAAAGCTATTTTATTTGATTAAATCTACACAAAACTTGGGTACGTATGTTATCATTATTTTATTTTTTATTGAAAAGATTTTTAATAATAAATGGATGCAAATTTTCTATTGATCAGGGGGCTACAAATATACAGACCTACATGAGGAAAATCGCCAGGGCTGTTGTCAAGAATAAATAAAAAAATAGTTTTCTATCGTTGATTCATTGCCGATGTTTTGAACCAGTATGGAGGTCTTCATCAGGGCCGACATGGTGAGAAGAAATGTAAAAACAAAAAAAGCCAATCCCTTGTGAGGTCTGATGTAATTAAATCCTGCATGGTGGGTCGAAACGTCGACAATGAATGAATATTCCAGAAAAAGGGAAGTACGCAGGGAGTAGGAAGTTTAGGCGTAGGTCTTGGCAATCTCAGAACTGCAGCGACATCGATGCAGACCTGGCCTGGGGGTCAACTTTTATATCTGTAGTGGTCCCCAGAAAAGAAAACGTGACCCCACACCATATATAAACTTTAATCATACTATTTCCATTTATAGATATCACAGGATATATGTTAATTTAAAATCTTTGCAGGTAGGATAGGAGACGGTTCATTTTGGTTTAACAACAATAAGTTTCACAAGCATTTAGTTTCTTTGATATTTAGAATCAACATTCAATTTCTCTACTTTTCTTTTGTTTTTTATTATATTTGCTCATTATCAACCGCTAGATAAAATATTGTTCCGGTAACCTACGCCAACGGAAAGGCTGAATCAGAGAGGCTTTGGACCATTAGCGCCCATGTGGCCAGTATCAAAAGCTTGCCTCCTCCAACGCTCGTGGTGGCAAGAGAAGCAAGCCAGACGAGTGTGAGATAGCCATATTGTCTCAACTAGAGAAGCATCCATCCTTCATTTTTATTCACTAAACATCAATATCCACATGAGTGAGTAGAGTTGCTTCAGTGGTTCCCAGCAGGAGGGAGGAGAGGCTTGGAGATGAGGGGGGAGGAAGGAAGAAAGAAGTAAGTCAACATAGCAATAGTTAACCACATCATCATCAACCACCTCAATGTTAGCATCTACAATTTCCATAGCCCAGTCATACAAAATTTTACTAACAATCTAATCATGTTTTCTTTCGGCCACCCACTACACTTCTTGTAACATAAAACAATAGAATTTTATTACAATTAATCATGTTTCATTTATCAATTATACAGTCCACTCAAAACCCAACCAGCCAACCAAAAGTGAAGTGTGTTTTACAATGCGGTTGAAAGCATGCTTCAAACATAATGGTCCTGTACCGAGGCGGATTAATAAAATGCTAAAGTTTTAATTTTCAAAATTAGTGTTACACATAAGGTCCATGCGAGACCTAATAAGCCAAAATTGTAACTCATTTGTCAACAAATTTCAAATCACAGCTCAGTGAAAGTAGATAAAGTTATTGTATAGTATTCTAGAAACTTAATTTAATGTTCTTACCTGGGAAAAGACCAATTCAGCTGTGCTGATGATGTTCTATACTTACATGTTTGATTACATCCATACTGCATGTTTAATTACAATTTAATGTCAATATTAGGAAGGAAATTACTTGCTATAACATAGCGCAGAATATATATTCACGAGAGTTAATAGTGAATAGAGATAGAGTTAAATTAAGATTCATTAAACCTTCATTTCTGTATCGCCATGTTGTTAACAATTAATACTCTTAATGAATCTTAAATTCAGCAATTTAGTGG
>NW_027114879.1:308160-309346 GCF_000696795.3 Halyomorpha halys
ACAAGAATATAACCTCTCGCCGGTGGTAGTCGACCGCATCACCTCGTCATTACCAAATATCAACCTTCCTTTTTCTGTCATCAGCCGCATTTTGCGTCATCCTTTGGCTGACCAACGTTCCGGGGAGTCAGGTCCAGTCGATCTGTTAATCGGTGGGGACTTATACCCACGGATTCTTAATGGAGCTCCTTATCCTACTGAAGTCGATGGACTTTACTGTAGGCGTAAGTCTTCGGCTTAGTAGTTTCCGGCGTTGTTCACAATTTGGCTCAACCTATGTCTTTCTCTCTTTTCTTCAAGTCAACTCTCAGTGTATAGAATTCTAACAAGAACAGGGTAAAAAATCATCCTTCTTCTTCTCGTTCAACGATTTCTAGAGGCAACAACTTACCAGCTTCTTCATGCACTGCTTCTCATCCAACTCATCACAACACCGTACGGCGTGAATCTTCGACATTGCGTTGGAACTTCAGACCTTCCAAAGATTTGAAATCAGCAAACCGGCTTCAAATCGGCAAGATTTGTCGGCGCAAGGTTATCCGGTAGTTCAGCAATCACATCCGTGTCATCCACGATTTCAACTCACCGATCCACGTCTTCAACGCAAACCACGTCTGTACCGAAGATTCATATTCCCTCGAAAACTCTCTGCATCATAGGACATCAGCATCCACCTTTCAGTTGAAGAGATGGCACTCCTTTCAATAAAAATGGAAGAGTAATTCATAAGGAAGAGAAAGGATCTTTTCAGCGAATGTATTCCGAGGTAATTCCCGAGGGAGTTCTTTCATCTACATCTACAATTGAAGTCAACAGCCACATCCATCGGAATTCCACTGATGACAGAGTACTGAGACAATGGATAGTCTGACACCCATTCGCAATCTCTTTTTCCGCTATTAATTCAACACAGTGGGTTCTAAGATCCAAGATAAATCTGCTACAAGCCACTTCGGTGTAGCCAAGGTTTAAAGATCAAATGGACTTGTGAAGCACCATTCCTTGACCTAAGAAGGTCAAAATTATCTTGTATATAGTTAAATTCAATTGATCCACTTTACTTATTTTGTTTTAGTTTTTTTTTCTTCGATTTATTGTTCTTTGGTTTATTGTTTCATCGTTTTTAGATTCATGTATATAGTTAGGGTCAACTTGATTATTTTTGTTCTGCAAACCACGATTCATT
>NW_027114879.1:310118-339647 GCF_000696795.3 Halyomorpha halys
ATCTACAATTTCCATAGCCCAGTCATACAAAATTTTACTAACAATCTAATCATAATGTTTTCTTTCGGCCACCCACTACACCATTGTAACATAAACCAATAGAATTTTATTACAATTAATCATGTTTCATTTATCAATTATACAGTCCACTCAAACCCAACCAGCCAACCAAAAGTGAAGAGTGTTTTACAATGCGGTTGAAAGCATGCTTCATACAAATATATTGTTAAAATAATTAAAAGTATCACAGATTTAATTTAATAAAATGTTAAACAAGTAATATTGGGTAACCCTACTCAATCGTGTCAGTATGTATCAGCTAATACTGTAGTGATAGAGGAAACAAGAAATATTTTCCCCCGTAGGAACACAATAGCTAGCCGCATCACTGGCCACCAATAGTAGTGACCAACAATGGCTGATTTCAAATAACATAGGCGGTGGAAAAACCTGATCAAAATAAACATATCTCTGTTATACTTCACATTCCCAATCCATATTTTACACTAAGGGCTGCCAAAAGATCATCGGCCATCATCATCAAATCATTTTCATCGGCCTTTAAACATTTTATAATTTTCTTCCCTACACAAATAAAGAAAAGAAATGTTTTTCAAAAATAATTTATGTTATTTTCGATGTTACCCCACGTCCATATCAATTTAAATGAAATTCTAAACAAAAAGTCTTTTCTGTACATTTCTGAAAAAAACAAAAAAAAAACCACATGCACAGGAGAATTATTTTTACAATTCAAGTTGGAAATTGAAGCTAAAACAAAAATAATATATCAGATGATTTTAAAAGAGAAATTAGTAAATAGGTTTATTATTTCAGGATCATATAATTCCTAAAGACAAGCCTGACTCAATGAGAAACTAAGAAACTCTTAAATAGGATTTTTGTTATTAATTCACAAATAGATGAAAATCCAAGATTCCTTAGTAATTGATATTTATAATTGGAACTTAAGTTATTGAGAATCCAAAAGATATCTCTTTTGATTTGATAAATCCTTATAAATTAAGAACAAAAATAAAGCCACCGATCATATTAATTTAATCCTCCTACGTTAAAGCTTGTGACCCGACAATAATTTATTTCGTCTCTGTGCTGTTTTGATGATTTTTAGAAAAGAAGATAGAAAAATATTTAAGAACTACAATTTCATTTCAGTAATATATGCACTGAATTATATTTTATGAGAATCTCTTCTTAAAAAAAAAAAGTAACAATATATGGCGATTTAAAAACGTTCAACAAGTGAAAGAAAATCTTATATTCATTACAGAACCTCTCAAAGAAAAACTAAACGAATTAATATTTCATCCGTTCAGAATCGAAAAAGCAGTTTTGTGTAAAATGACTTAGGTGATATGGTTCATTGAAATCAAAGAGTTCATGAATTATCAATAACTGCTATCTAAAACTTACAAAAGACAATTGAAATTACTATTTACCATTATTTTTAGTGGCTTGAACAGTCTTATAAGGATTTAATATGAGCATTAGAAAAAATTAATTTAGAAATCAAACAACCGGAAAGAACTTATAATATATAATATTTGCACTAATTAAAATGGTTACTACTTACATTACACAGATTACATTTTTAAACGGAATATATTATTTATATAATTGTTTATTCATAATATACATCGGTTATTTAATAACTAATGTAACAAAACCATTTACTAAAATTTAACAATGGTCTCTAAAATCTTTTCTGGTGTGTGAAGAGTTCACCATAAAAACTTTAACATTGGTTCTTTAGCTTCTTAAATTTCCTGACCACTGATCTATGATTTTAAATCAGAAAGATGAAACACAGAAAGTTTTTTTTTATAAATGTATTTATATATTGCATAAGTACACAATCTACAATATTTAGCATATTCATTTGGGATACCCCTTATACAATAAAATTGTCTAGATACTAATTAGATTTTACAAATTTCTCTATTTACATTTTGGTAAAACAAACTGAAGGGAGAAAAAATCAAACCATTATCCAACCAGAGACTTGCAATTAAAAAGCTAAATGTATAAGTGATTCTTGTTTTTATGGTATGTTTATTGTGTAAGAAATCTCAATTATAAATGGTAGAAAATCAAATCGGAGACACATATATGGATGGCCGTTCACCTTTCCCACATTTAAGGAGTCAAGAGGAGAGCAGCTTAAGTCCCACGAGGAGTAAATTCTACTCAACGATGCCATCTAGGGTTTATAAATTTCTTTGTATGATTTATCTACCGGGTCCTCAAAGACACCTACGTCTTCCGATTTTATGAAAAGTTGAAGTGGCCTTACCCTTTATTTGGTCCTATTTCTTGGCATCCTTTTACTATCAAGCTATTCAATCCTAATCTCCTCAACCCTAGAATGGTATCGTTGAATAAAGTTTACTTTTCTTAAAATTAAAATTGCTAAATTTCTAAAAATAGAAAGCAATATATTGTATTAGTATTGCATCATTTTTATTCATCTGATTTGAGTTTAAAAATGAGTAAACGTTCTGCATTTCGAGGAGTGAGAATTTAAAGGTACGCAAGCTATATACTTTTATTTTTATGCTTAACAACGCTCTAAATTTAGAAATTGTTTTTTGTTTTTTTTAATAATTTATTTATTGATATTTACAACTGTATAAACATATATACAACAAGTAAATTTGCTGTAGGTGACATAGTAACATGATAAAAACATGTGGAGAATCTACCCACTGATCTCCAATAACATTTCTAGAGAAGAAAATCTCGAGGCCATCTTCTTTTCAGACGCCTAGGAAGATTATTAGGTAATGAAGGAGAAGCCAGGTTAGAAACAAGTGGATTTGGGTGGTTGAGAAGTTTATTATGGAAGGAACGGTATCTGGTTCTGGCCAAATCGGCAACATATGGAATATTGAAGTCCTGATGGATGACTTGATTTGTGACAAAGTAAGGAGCATTAAGGATTTTACAAAGGATTTTGGACTGCAAGGATTGGATTCTGGAGGAATTTGATAGTTCAGTGGAGCCCCAAAGCTCAACTCCGTATGTCCAGATAGGCCTTATAATAGTCATGTAGACAGTTTGTCCAGTAAATGTTGCAATAGTCGGAATCTACGAGCAGTTTCTTGTCTTTTTAGTCTTGTATGAGGATTCCATGTCAGTCGTTTGTCGAGATGTAGTCCTAAGTAACGGATCTGTTCGACAGGAATAAGTGTGGTATTATTAAAGGATATTGTAGGGGAAGAGGTCATGGGTTTACGTCGAAGGGTAAATGTGATTTGGTGGGATTTATTGGAATTTATTTTAATCCTCCAGTTTTGGCACCATTCTTCAAGGGTGGTGATGTGGGATTGGAGGGTTTGGGATACAATGTAAGGATCATTGTTCACTGACAATAGACATGTGTCATCGGCATACGTGGTGAGGATTGTGCTAGGATGGGTTGGAATGTCAGCTGTGAAAACTGTATAAAGAATAGGACCAACGATACTACCCTGAGGTACACCAGCAGACTGACGGAATAGGGATGAATAAGCCCCGTTGTAATTTACTTGAAATAATCTGTCGGAGAGATAAGAACTTATAAATTGTAAACTTGATTTTTGAACAAATTTATATCGTCTTAACCCATATAAGATCTGCCATATTATTGACTGATTGATGACTATATTGGCGTGTGTTTCCATCCTTTTTACTATTCATAAACATCTTATTGATATCGTCTAGTAATGTATAAAGTATAATACTCGTATTTTGTTTTCCGGAATGTGGTTATTAAATTCCTTGAAATTTTTTAACTGAAAAACTAATAATTCTGTTTAAATTTATTACTTGATAAATATTCATTTTGTTGATGCGGTTAACTCAGTGATACATTTTCATAGATAAATTCGCAGGTTCAGAATAGTTCCTCGTTTTACTAGATTTTTTTTATATTAGGGCGAGTTTAATGTAAGGTAAAATTTGAATGGTAAAATCTAAATGGAAATATTGTATTAGAACCGTGTATTGTTCGAACGGAAAGAGAGAGAAACAGGGAGAAATGAAGAGAGAAATGGAATAGAAGCGTATAATCCTATTACATTAATTAAAGGAGGCTCTTTTTGTTTGTTAATGAAAGGAGGATTCGAAAGAACCTGATTTTTTTCCATCAGTATTAGTTGATTTATCTTCTCTCTATTTTATAAAATTTTCTTATGGCAAGAAAACACTAAAAAATAATTAAAAACACTAGGAATTAGAAGAAAAAAACGAATTAAAAAACTTCCAGTGCCATAAGAAAGAATTAGGTAGAACTGAATACATCCTTTTAAGATATTTTCCAACTTAAAACTAATTTTAATTCCTCACGTTTTCAGTCAATCTTAAGTCAAATAATTAAGTAGATCCTCAACCGAATTCGAAAACATTTTATCAGTTTAGTTACTTAAATTAATTAAAAACCTTCTAAGTTCTATAAATGAATATTCCACTGATCTGTCAATAGTTTATAATTATAATTTTAAAAAAATCGAAAATAAATACAAATAGCATTTTTACGAATCTTTTAAATATTATACTTTGTTCAACATCTGCTCTTTTTTGATACTCTTACACAATTCCGTTACCTAAATAATTCATTGAATGGACTTCCATAATATCCTAAGCAAAATAAAATTGAGGTGTAATGCGAAAAGAACTTACTATAACCACTCAAAAACTTCTTAAGTACGTGGCGATATTAGTCATACAAGATTTAAATTTTATTGTTTAATTTAGCGATGAACATAAAAACATATTCATATTTTATAAGAAAAAGGTGTTTAAACTGCTTATTAGGCCGTAAGATGTACCAATTAATTTAGATATATCAATCTTATTAAACATTATGTTGTAAATAAATATTCTATTGTATCCTGCATTTTTATTGAAATATACATATTTTTTCTGGTTGCTATTATTTATTTAGTACTTTTGGTTGATTTTATTTCAATTTAATGTTTTTAGTAAAATTTTAGAAGAGGGTGACTGATAGAGGAAGAGACATAATGTAAGAGATGGTAGGTAGGCCCCTAACTTTGGGAGTGGATTTTACATAACAAGGAAAATCTCGTTCCCTTTTTCTATATCGGCTCTGTGGTTTGCTTTTTCGTTCCTTATTATTGCAGTCTGGAAATGAAAAACAAAAACACACACACAAAAAAGTATAGATATACCATTAAACGGATACATTTCTTTTAAAATTTATTATTAATTCCAAAAATTTTAATCATTTGTGTTGAACTTTATATAAATGAGGATTTTTTTTTAATTTATTCGGTGAATGGTATACACGTTATAGCATTGTTAATTACTTAATAATGGAACTCTCAGAACGGTAATTAAATCTGCTCATTGTGAGGAATATTGCTGATGAAATTCATGGAAACGGAAATTGCCTCTGATGAGCCCATCTAATCGATTATACTACATTTTAAATTATGAATATTTAAATGTTGATTTTTTCATATAAATAAAAATTCTGAATTTTATAGTCAGGATATCCTATAGTTATTGTACAAGAAAATTGTCCGTATTTTGAAGTGTATTTTGAACGCTTATTAAATTTTAAAGTTAGAAGCAATTTTTTTATTTATCGAAGTAAAGATTTTTAAATTAATTAATAATCATTAGGGATGATATAAAAATATAAACTTATGTGCAAACATTTTTATATTTTCATATCCAAAAAAAATAAAATTAGGTCTTCCAAATTTTTAATTATTGTTCCAAGTTTTCAATATCGTGCTAAAAATTACTCCAAAAACTTAAAACGCTATAATAATTGTGATTTTGTAAGTATTCTAAAAAACTCATAATAGAATTTTCCATCCTAAGAAATAGTTAATTACTATTTTTTTTTTTAATATTAAAATCGAAAAAAGGGTCGTCGCTTTAATCAAATCATATCGCTTTTAGTTTTTTTTTCTTCAAAATTGTTTTAAAACTTTTTTCAACTACAAGTTCTTTTCCATAAAATACGGGTACAAGCCTAAAATTTTGCTAAAAATTTAACAATGTATCAACATAGAAAATATATAAAAATTAAGAAGAAGGATCCCAATAAAACAGCACGCAGCTAAAACCAACACAAATTCCACTTTGACAATACAATACACACAAGAAATTTGAACCTACACTATACAGAGATTTTAAGAAAACTTAATTTATAATAATATGGGTTAGTTTTATATTTCTATTTACAATTAACCTTGATATGGATTTTAAGAATAAAATAAATAAATTTTGAAATAAATCAATTATAAGTCTGACCTGAGTGTACGGAAGGTAAAAAATAGTCTGGTGATAATTCATTGATAGAATTAAGTTAATACATAATTAATTTTTTTTAATTAATGAAATTGTGGCAAAATAGGTAACTAGACATAAGCTAAGGCAAGCTTATTAATAAATTAATATGATTCCCTATTATTTTTTTCTTTCATAGGGTGATTTGACTGATATTAATGACCTGGGCAGAACAGCCTGCAAAATGTTTTTAAATATTTGGTTGTGAGTTGTAAATTTATATTTAAGGTATGTTAAATTATAAATACTAATGTTGTTTGTCAAAGTTATTAAAAATGAATGTATAATAAAAGCTGTTAATTGTTAGATAGTCCTTGAGGTGGACGAATAGCGTTGGACTGTTAAAGAGATGATAAAGAATGTTGAGGACTTAACCTGGATACTAATTATTTAATTTAAACAAGAGTTATTTATTGTTAAAATATAAGTAGTTAGGATCAGATTAGTTTGTTGATAAAATTGTTTGCACCCCTCTTCATAATGAAACTTTCTAATAAGCCATTTATTTCTTGAATTGTTAGTATTGATATCATATTTTCTCTTTGAGGAAAAATTAATAATTCATCTAACACTCAATGTAAAAATGAATTATGACAAATATTCGAGCAGTCCATGATGGTTTATTTATATTGTAATTTTTTTACATGCAATCAATCATAATAAACCATTCTAATATATTCTTAATTACTTTTTATTCATTGATAAATGTTATAATCTGCCACACAGTTGTGGACATTAGGTAGTAATGATAAATGATCACATTCTTACTAAAATAAGAATAAATAAATGGAAAAAAGAAATAAACCTCTCTTAAAATATATACGAATAGAAGGATAAAGAAAATTAACATAATCAAACTATATGTATGAAAAAATAAATAAATAAAATAAAAATAATATAATCTCTAGTCACATTTACACTCTTATACACAATATTTACACAATCCCACTCTATCACGCACTTGTGAAGGGTAGAGCAGAGCTCAAAAGATCCTAGCGCATCCCTCTCGCCGCATCACTGGTAGTTAGTCAGTGGATTTAGCAATAAATAAATTTAAAAAATAAAATAAAACAAATGTGTTTTGATAAATAGTCTGTTTTTCTAAACATTTTGAAAAATTATATAGAGGAAAACACGACGTGTTACATGATGAAAATCGTTTAGTAGAACAGTTTTTAAAATATCTAGAATTCAAAATTTAAAGTAGTACTCATAGAATTTACACATGTCCTATTATATTAAAGCCGCAAACATTCAATTTGAGTGGAGAATCTGACCATTGCCACAACTCCAATTTCTAATGTATTCTTACAAAGGGAAATGTCTTACCTGCAATGATCTGAACCTCAGTCATAAATTTAAGAACGTTTAAGGGTCTACTCCGAAAGATAGCATCAAACTTGTTAGTTTCAATCATACTGGAGATAGTTATAACTGTAATTATCTACGATATTTATGACGGTTCCATTTCAACTGATGAAAACTTATTAGTGGATTATATCGGCTTCTCTTACAAATGACGTAAGAGTACATAAATATTAAATTTGGCTAATGGAGAAGTTGATACATATTTTAGTATAGCCATCGCTAAAGCTGCAGGAGTTGATCAAACGGAGCAAGATGTGCTATTAGAATATCAGATGGTCTATTTCAATTTATTAACCATTCCTAGATTTCATGAGCATTATTCATGGTAAAATGTAGCTTCGGTTTAAATTCTCATTTTAATTCAAACTATTCTAGACGGCAAACAGTGGTCGAAAGGAGTAAAAAAAGAACATTTTTTTTATATTTTGGAAAAAGTACTTTGTATTAACTATTGATAAATAGATTATTTAACTAAAATATTTTACAAATTTCATTAAAATTTATCATCATAAAGTAGAATCATGAAATCCAATCAGGATGTTTAATTTTAAAGAGAAGATTGTAAAATAATTTATTGTTATTGCTATTAGATTTTTTTTCATTGTGTGATTTTCCACTAGAATCAAATATAGTTTTTTTGTTTTAAGCCACTAAAAATTAAAAGAATATAAAAAAACTTGGTTAGAAGAATTTATTTTCCCATTAAAAGCACACTAATAATAAAATATTAAACAGATTTGAAATGCGTCTGTGAGGAGAATGTTACTTTGTAAATTGAAAAAAAAAAATTTATTTAGTGTAATAAAATTAATCGGAAATGACAAATTAGTGGTCATTAATTGAAATTTTTTTAAATATAATTTTCCTTTAAATTCAACAATGCAATGATATGGGAAACACCATTATAGTGGCCAAAATATCGATCCTCGTGGGTGTTTGTTATGCGAAATAGCAAATAATTTATTAAGTGACTATTGGTCTAGTAAGTGATTATTGGTCGTTAAATAAATTATTGCAGGTAGATAAGGCGCAGCTCCATCTAAGGCGCTCACGCGAGCGATGGGCTGTGCCGCGGTTGAACTCCAATAAATAAATATTTTTTGACAAATATAAAATTAGTAAAATAAGTAAAATTGATAATTATTCGTAGCAGTGGCATGCGTAATCCTTGCGCACTACACCACTGCTGTTGAACCCCGTATGCCAGAAATGGCGTGCGTTAAATAAAAGTTACGTGATACAGGAGGTGTTTAGGAGAAATAAGATATGTGCATATAACGTGTCAAGATGAAAAGTTACGATCAGAACATTTTCGTACCCTTCATTAAGAGTAATAACATTATTAGTTTATGCATTTACTTTAGTTTGTCTTAAAACATATAATATAATTTGTATAATAAAACTAATAATTTATATACTAAAAATCCTTCTTTTTGTTCGTAGCCTTCACTAAAATAAATTAGTACATCATACATATATAATACAAGAAATGTATTATATATGCTTTTACTGAGTCTTCTCCTTTTGATTGCATTGTGGCATTATTAGGTTTTGATATAAGTCCAGCTAAGGTTGATAGTCTAGCTATAGCCTAAGCCTATGCCATCGAATTAATGGAATGTGAAGGGTCCGTTCTGCTTATTACTAATACCAGAAATTAGGGGCAGTCCTATATCACTTTTGAAATATTTACTTAAAACGAGAATTGGAGTCTATATATAGTTAAATCGAACAATATTTAAAAAGTTGTTAAAATCGACGTGAACCCGCCACTCCCGCCCTCCGTGTAATCTTTGCTTATCTTACATTTAAAACAGACACTTATAGCGAGCAGTATAGGTTGTACAAATACAAGAGTAGATTATAACATAAAAAATATAAGCATTCTATCTTTCCCGGCCGATCCTCTCCAGTAAAACCCCGATTTAATAAAGATTTGCTCCGATTTTGAAACATTAACACAAAACAAGCAGAAGAAACTTGTGTTGATTAAATCAAGCAATATTTAAAAAGTGGCTAAAATTGGAAAACGGCGAGAATACAAAACAAGATTTTTTTAAGCCAGTAAAAATATTCCAAATAAGTAGAAAAAAGTAATAAAAATATTTTTTATCAAGAAGCTCTTTTAATATAAGTTCTAAAGAAACTTTTATTTTGAATGAACTTTATGATAAATGTTTTACAAAAAATCCCTGTATAATTGTTTTTAAAAAAAGTTCTTTAGAAAAAGTGTAAAGTAGAACAAGAACCCATCAAGGTACTTCATGTAGCACTAGGTTCAATAAGAAAGGAATTTCAAGAGTGTTTATGCCTTAATATAGCTGAGCAACTCTTTACTTCACGATTAGGGACAAAGGAGAGTAGGATAATGCGGGCATTAAAATCCTTTTCTAGATCATCACCGCCCAGGTTACGAGTATCTATAGGTAGGAACTAGTAATTGGGCTTCGTTCTATGGCTATTTTAAAAAAAGGGAACACAGAACACAGAAAGCATGATTTAAATTTTTTCATTTTCAGAGTTATTTCTGATTCATATGCTGTTAAGGTTCGAAAAGTTCAATGAGCAGAGCTTCAAAAAGAAATTTAAAAAATATAATAAAAAACGATAAGAGGATAAGATAAATTTTAAATTAAATCTTTTTTGTAGGTTTTATTTTTATTATTTATTCAATTTTAATTTTTTATATATATTTTAAACTTGTGAATAGAGAAGTAATGCTCTAGAACCACTAGGGTAGAACTTGAAGGCATTCCAGGACGACATGTAGTGTGGGTTGCCAGCAATTTGCGTCAAGAGACCAACCCTACTGTATATGCATATTCATAATTTTCTTTTTTATGTGTTTTTTATGTTTTTACAGAGATTTCTTCACATTCTTTCTTTCTTTTTTTTCTCTCCTACTATAATTAGATATTTTTATTAACTTATATCATATGGCTTATTTCAGTGGTATTTTCTAGCATAGAACATTTTTTTTTTCCGAATTCTGTCTCTTTCGTTTTATTATATTTGGACAAAAAAACAAACAAACAAAAAACAGCACGATTATTCGTTTTCGAAAATAAAATACGATAACTTTCTTGGTAAGTTTTGTGTTATAATATATATAGTTTTTCAAAAATCATGAGGGAATATGGAGTCTATCAAAAGATCATAAACTTGGTGAAAGAAACATTGACAGAAACCAAGTCAAAAATAAAATTAAGAGAGAATATTAGTAAACCGTTTCAGATAAGAACCGCTGTGAGACAAGGGACTTTCACCTGTTCTCTTCAATGGAAAAAGTAACATCAGGAGCTAAGGTAGGAAATCGGAGAAGTAATATCCTGGTAAAATGTCGGGCCTTTGCGGATGACTTGACCCTACTGGCAGAGTTGGAGGAGAAGGCGATTGGACATTTAAATTTCCTGAAGAGAATAGCTAAGAAGACAGGATTTAAAATCTCCCTCCAGAAAAGAAAAATTTATGACTATAAACCCCAACTTTGGTAAGAAATAAATAAAAACACAATTCGGTAAAATCCAGGAGGTTAAACGCTTTAAATACTTGGGCGCAATAATCAGCAGCAACTTGTGGGAGAAAGAAAATATGGAATACAGATTTAAAAATTTGGAAAATTTATGCTACTTAACGTGTAGCACCTCCAAGAAAGCCAAACTTAGGAACCACTATATAGTGGTAAAACCAGTGATACTGTACGGAACAGAGACTACTTCCCAGTCTGGAATAACTACTTAATATAGAAAGAAGGATTCTTAAAAGAATACATGGGCCCAAAATAACAATAGAAGGATACAGACTGAAATCCAACAGAGAAATTTACAGTGAAACCCCTGATCTGGAAACAGAAATGTGGGCAAGAAGACTTAGGTTTTATGGACACATGCAAAAGATGGTCGAGGAGGGATTGAACAAGAAGATTAACAGTAGGATCATGGGATATAAATTCAATCATGGATACACGGTACAAATCAAACAGGAAACATGGAGGCTTGGAATTACACAGGATTTGTGTGAGGATAGAACAGAGTACCGGAAATTCCTGAAACATGTGGTGCTTGTGGTGGACAGTAAAAACTCCCGTCTAGGAGGACTGAAGAAAGGAAGAAGTTCAGTGAAGTCCTCAAGCAGAGATGGACAGAGAGGAGGAAATTGAAAAGGAAACCTGAGTCATACTTGCGTAATTTCGTGTCAAATAATAATATAGTTTTTAATTATGTTTATTCTGCCACTCTTCCTTTATTTATCACTTCTCGTTTTGAAATTACTTTACCGATGTCTTTTTATTTACTACATAAATAAGTTCGATAGTACATTGATTTGTTTTTAATTTTGTTGAGTGCTTTTACGAATGCCATTTTAGGTCAAAAGAGCAGACCACCCTAAAAAGCCAGAGTCAACAAGTCAAGACTTATTGCGTTTTCCAAAATAAAATTTATGTTTTTCTGTTAAACAATCCGTATTTGAGTGTTGGAGTGGGGTAATCTCTTTTGAAAATGCCTGGCGGGAGTAAAAGCATTGGTACCTATTAACTTTCAAACCAGAAATATTTTTTAATTCTGTTTAATATTAAGTTTAAAATTTAATTAAAAATACAACAAGCAAATATGTTTTTTCATCATAATGTCAAATTATAGAAATAAAACGAATTGATGATTCCATTGAACTATATTTTCTCTGAAGATTAAACCAATTTTAGATCGAGGCCGAAGGTCAGCTTTTTGGAACAGAAGTTTTTGTGGACATGGAGTATAAAATGGAAGGATTGGAGTTTATTTTAGCCAAAATAATGCAACATATTGGCATTAATTTCGTTATCAGTAATTTTATAATTATAAGGAACATTCAGGATTTTATTAAGGATTTCGAATAATACACATTATTCAAGTGGAGCCTGAAAACTATTTTGTGGGTCTAAACAGGCCAAATTGAACAAGATCAAGATGAATTTATTATTTTAATTAGTTGGAAGTTTAGAGCGTATACAAGTACTGAATTAGTCAGAAAGCTATTTTTGTTTTAGTTGGTTTGTTCAGTTGAATTCTTAGCTAGCGAATCTATTGTACAGAGAAATGCTGAGTATTAATAAAGAATATTGTTCGACCGAAATTTGTGTAAAATCAGCTCGACAGAATACCACTTAATACATCATATTAATGCAAAATCCACGGCTTTCTCAATTATGAAGGATTCCCACTAATTACGTCTGACTAATTTGAAACTAAATATAAATCATCGTCGTTGGGGAGTGGGTGGTACTGTTTTAACTCCTTTAATCAAAAATATTACTTTATAAACTAAATTGTATTTATAGATGAATTAACCTAAAACTTTTCAATTATATCTTAAAATCCATCAAGTATGTTCAACTCATTGCTCAACAGTAAGAAAGAACAGAAGATGAATTCAAATAAATAAGGGAAATAAAATAATTGGACACTTCCTAGCAATATTCTTCTCAAAGCAAATATAAACTTTGACATTTATAGTCATTTCTTACCAAAAGTAAATATAATCCGTTATCAAGTATGAAGAACACAGGTAATTAATATAAAGAAATAAATTTGGAAATAATCAATTTTAATTTAATTACATCTCGTTTCACTATTTCATTGCTTGCTGTGAATTATATAGTAAAGCCCAAAAATAAAATGATTTATCAAACTTTATTGTATTAATTTTCAGGAATCAATGACAAAAGTCCACATTAATAATAAGGACTGGATAACAAATGGGCAGAAGAGCCGTTGTTCAAATGTAAAAAAGAATAAAGAAGTGTAGAAAGGATGAAAATTATTTCCTAAAAATTAATTTTAAAAAGTTTTATCAAATAAATCTTTTGGAATATAGTTGTAGCTGTGTCACTAATTACTTTATATTTAAAGACCCATCAAATGTTGAAAAGTTAATTTATAAAATTATAAGATAACTAGAGATTTTAGACTAATTAGAGGGATCTTTATTAATTAAAAGTATAAAAAGTATTATTACGACAATTTTTCACAATATTAGTGTAAGAAAATTTAATTGTAATGCCAACAATTATTTAAAGAATAGTTATTACTTTAAAATTATTAAAAAATTAGACCAATAATAACCCTTGTCCTGGGTTTTTGTATAATTGATGCAATATATTTTTTATTTTTAAGTAAACTCATATTGAAGGACGATAAAAACTAACTGCTTAAAATAATGGCCCTCTTTTTTAAAATGACCTTTGAGTTTTTTATTGACATTTAATTAAACTGATTTAATACAGTGAACAATGTGGAGATCTTAAATTATACAAACACACAAATGAATATGTATTTAATAAACATTAGATCTTTACAGAGTAAAAAACGAAAACAATAATATAAAAATAAAATTCTCAAATTATGTACAATACATTTTTTTTTAAGGTTTATTGCCGAGATGTTTTTTACATATAATCACCAGAAACGTTTCATTAAAATCAGTGGGTGTAGCGTTCTTTTTAAGCTACTTTTAAGAGAGCCATTAATTATTAATTTAATTATTGTTGCATAACATTATCTAAATATATAAGATTTTGTATATTTACAATAATCACTGTGCTTGTTCCCTGTCCCATATCGTTTCCAGATAATGGAACATGAGGTATTTAAACAAAAACCTATCGCAAAATAAAAACTCTAAAATTTACAAAAGTATATTGAGACCAGCACTACTATATGGTGCTCGGCTCTTCCTCCATCTCAGAGAAGGAACACATCGCCATCTACAACGCTTTCAGGAGACAGTGTTGCGGATGATACATTACTGAAGAAGATGACGGACCAACTGCACTAGCTCTTCTATTTTCAGAAATAGGGGTTATGAAAGAAAAATAAATAAATAAATATGAAGAAAAATGTCCACCTATTAAGTTTATTGTTACAAAGACAAAACCTACCAACAAAGGTTATTAGACTGCGTAAAGACATTATTGAGCGTTGAGAGAAATGAGTACTATAGAAAAAAATTGTTATTTTTTTTATTTTCCTAATATCCTTGGAATTTTCCATTTTCTAATCCACTAGGATTTGAATAGGGAAATAAAAAATTAAAATAATATGTGTTTAAAATAAAATTATAATGATTTTAAGGAATATAATATGCCTAATACTGAAGATTATATGAAATATCGCAGAATCGTTTTTTTTAATATGATTAATTTAATTTAATCTGATGAATTATGAGAGAAGTTAAGTCAAAATTTCTTACTGAAACACAATTAAAAAAAAACACAAGTTAGTTAAATCGAGCAGCATTAAAAAAGTGGCCAAAATTATAATCTAACTTATCTTACATGAGCGAGTAGTATTGGTCGATGTACGACAAGTCACAATCTCTCATGAGGAGATTGTAACACGAAAAATAATAGAATAATATAATAAAATAATAGGCAATCCTTTCCGGCCAACCCGATTTACTGGCAGTCCTTTATCATCTATAAAACATTTATTTAAAACGGAAAGACGAGACTCAAGTTAGTTAAATTGAGCACCATTGAAAAGGTGGATAAAATTGTAAACAGTCAAACACCGACCATTTATTAACTTCTTCTAAACCCATAACTCTTGAAAGAATTAAATCATAGAATGTAAGGTCAATTCCATTAGTAAAATTTTATGAATATAAACAAAACCTTTTGAAAATTAGGGCAGTTATTGATTCAGCAGTTCGTTAACTTCCAGTTTGCATGGACTATCAGTCTCTCTCAAAAAAATAGCGAAAATAATATATAATTCCTTGAATTTGTAAATCATGATTTCGTAAACAAATGAAAATTATTCATATCAACAATAAATAGCTTAAATAACAATAATAATAGACACATTATTGATATTATGTATATTAGGTAAATCCAGAGAGAGAAGCTGTATCCTTTAGATAATGCTGAGCATCGGCCGTGGCATTGGTTCAATGATTATGGTCATGGCAATCCGGCGTGACCCAAGCGTGACTTGAATAGACACAGGTAACCCCTCCTCGGTGCTCTACTCTTGTACCCAATTCCTGATTATTCTGATTGTCTTTTTATAAATGGGGCGAAAGTTAAAATTAATAGAAAAAAAACATAAATAAAAATAATATTTTTGTCATTGAAAACCTAGTAAAGTTAACATAAAACGTATTTAACATTCCCCACCTAAAGGTATTTTGTACGAAGTAAAATATTCAACCAATAAGTCAAAAATGATTTCTTTATTTTTTTTTGCCACCATCTTGAATTTTTCCCACAAAATAAAAAAGTATTGTGTATTATCAATATACAAAAATTTACAACACGGTTAAAGTTTATGACACTTCTTAAAAAGTAAATTAAATTTCCTGAAATTAAAGCCATCAAATAGCTCGTTCAATAATTTCCGAGAAAAATATTTTCAAACACTAGAATAGTTCTCAAAATATCGAAAAATGAACATAATGTGATTTAATTAAAATATAATGGAAACTGCAACGAACGCAGACAATTATTAAAAACTACTTAATGATACGTTTACCTATCATATGTTTCACAGCCCCTGAAATATTTGACAAACTGTAGATTGTTTATTATTAGGACAAAAATAATTATTTCCTTAAAAGCTTTATCTCAGGAACAATAAGAAACATATATGTCTAGTTTTGAATGGTTTCGTTTGAATCAGTTTTTCACATTTACTCTGATAAATTTACAGAAAGTTGAATTTTCGTCATTTTGAAATTTTTAAATACCAATTGATTTTTCAAAATGACGAAAAATAAATAGATATTTACAAATTTGTATCTCTGTTAAGTACTTAAAAAGTTCCGTGAGGGTTAACATTTTAGTAAATGTATACTATTTTAAAAGCAACCATCCAAACGTTTTTCCTACAGTTGACATTTTTAAAGAAGTAAAGGATTAAGAGAAAAATGAGCAATAATTTTAGTCTGTGCAGTTATTCGGATAATATTTTTTAATTAATTTTGATCTTTAAAACTAATAACATAATCATTTTCATAATTAACTTTTAATTAAAATTGAAATACCAAAGGAATTTTTTTAAGAGTCATGAAAAATTCAAGTTAGTCTAAAAAAAGTCTAGATTTTTTTTAATTATTAGTGCGTCAAAATGATAACAAAAAACAATAAACAAATTAACGTTTGAAATGATATAACAAAACAACTATCCTCCTCATTCTCTACGAAAGGACGCTCCGATTGCAGACGATCTTTTACATTACATTTATCATACATAATAACACATATTATTAATCTAGGCTATGAAGACCATCTGCTATAGTATCACATCTTTACCGATAGCTGATTATTACAGAATCAATCAACAATTTCCACTAACGACATTTCACAACATTCCAATAATATTTCGCGGTATAACGACATTTTACATTGTTTTATTAAATTTACCGACTGAATCAATATCATCCATACTAACAGATGCGAGAACTGTCAAAGTACAGACTCAATAAAATTACGTAATAGGTAAAATAATTTCATTAATTCTTTGATTGCTAAGTGAAGATAGGTGTGACGGGCTGACGCAACGTCAAGTTTGAGCTTATTTAGCGACTGCCTTACCTCAATATTTTCTCCTTAGCAATAAAATTACTTTTATTTTTCTTATTTCTTTGGTTAATTTAAATTTTTTATATTTCCTGCTGTCACGCCACTGGTTCAGTAAAAGACTTTTTTTAATTAAACAAAACTTCAATATATTTTAAAATATTTTTTTAAATGTAATTTTATTAGAGAAAAATATTTTTTCATAACAAAAGTTTAATAAGTTCGTGTTTGTGAGATAAATTTCAAAATAAACATCCCCATCCGCGAAACCTTCGAACGTTGCCTGGAGAAATACCACAAAAAATTACGAAATGTTGAATCAAATCATACCTACAGATTCTAGGAAAAAACTTAAAGGCTTTTTATTTCGAGGCATTTGTTTGATGAAGTAGCAGTACGTAGTTGAACTTGAGACTTGGAAACCAAAATATTTTAGAAAATGAGTGTAATGTAAAACCAAGAAGATTTTAATGTAAAATTAAGAAATTCTATAATTCTTATTTATAAAACTATATTTTTATTATTCACGAATCAATGTTAAAAACTATATAAAACAGTAATACTTTTGAAAAAATATACAGAAAGAATGAGGGAGATTTTTTTTTTCTTTTTTCATGTATTTTTTTTTACTTTTATCAAGCCACAGGCATTGATGACCAGAGGGTTTTACGCCTTTAAGCAACAATCAACAACAAGATACAGGGAGAGAGTCGAGACAGAATCCTTTAGCGTAGTAGACTGATTCATTACTTATAAGTGGCATAATCTACTATATCAAATATAAAAATTGAATTATTTAAAAATCAATTAAAGAAAAATAAATTGATGCTGAAAATACAAATAATCATAGTACGCCATCGAGATAACCAATTTATGGTTGAAAAACTTCGTTATATAAATATATTGTTTCGATTTCCCAACTACAAACGCAACCCGCATATACGCACCTAGAGCGTTGGTAATAATTACATATTATATATTATATATTCTATTCTATTAATATAATTATATGACATGAAATACATAATTTCATTAACAATCCTAATTTGCTTGAACATATAGACGACATGACGATGTAAACGACAGTATAATTTATGGCAACTACAACTTAGTTTTGATAGAATAATTAAATGAAATGATGAAATTCATAGAAAACGCTTCGGCATAATATGAAGATTCCGAAATCTTAGATATTTTTGGGAACAAAATAAAAATTAACAATGAATTCATACGATGGAATTTATTATCCTGCATTATAATAATAACTAATTAAGTACATAATATAACACAATAATAAAAGCTCTCAAAAAATAACCCTTTCATAACGGCAAACTTTCCTTACGTATGTTTTCTCTTGTTGTGCTGAAAGAGGTGAATCGAAACTTCAAATTTCTAAGTTCTTCATGATTAAACAAACGTTCATACAAATAATTCACTCATAAAAAAAGAATTTCTGTTATAATTATTCCACGTAATCAATGAAGAAAAATATATTCTTGGAAAATATCGAAAATACATTAATTTAAACACAGTAGTGAACTATTATAATAGTTATATCCTGAAAGAATTGAAATCGTACATGTGGTGTCCTATTGGCAGTAAGATGGGTTTTCTATTGTTCCAGAATAAAAGGAGGTGGTGTTGAGTGGAAAAGGTTTCGTGATTGCGTGCTTCAGTGAAAGAGTGTTATAGAGGAAAACGTCCTAAAACTGAAACCTGAGATAAATTTCAGTTATTTAGTTTTATTTAAAGTTGTTTTCAATGATGAAACATTGAAATCGCCAAGAAAGAACATTTAAATCTCTTAAAATTTCAAAATTGTAGAATCCGTCTCTACTTTTTCTCTCAAGATAACTTGGCTGATTTTTTTTTTTTAAATTATGTACCAAAATTATTGGGTTCTCAAAATAGTAATGATTTTTAGGACAATGGATTGTCGTCTGTCATTTTATTTTTAAATACCGACCGATTAGGTGTTTTTATGCTCTTATTTAGGCCATTTATTATGATAGAGGAAACATACTTCAACAATTATGACAAAAAATAGTTCATGATAATAATATCTTTATTTAACATTTTGTAAATAATTAATCATATAAATTATTTGTAGCGTTTTTTAATGAATTTTTTAACGTTTATAGAATTTTTGAACCTGTATCTAGGTACCTACTTTACCAGGGCATATTAATAATAAGTATATATTATTATTAAGGGCCCTTCTTAATATACTCAATATAAGTAATATGGATAAAGTACCATTGGAAAATAAAATAGGAAAACAGACAAACTCTGAGACATTCTTTTGAAAAATATTGATTTAAAACCAATATCTCAACAATATTCGATCTCATCCGAATGTTCTAGATTGTAACTAAAAAAGAAATTTAATCAGTACCCGTATAACTTCATGCCAAATTAATTAAGCAGTTAACACGTTAAATTCGGAATTATAAATACTTCTGTCGAGTATTATGTAATCACTACCTACTTATATTTCTCATTCGACTATTCATGTTTGAGATTATGAATGGCCTTATTAGCAAACCTAGAAATGTATTTTTCATCATGAAATACAACATTTTTTAAAACCTAATAATAAGAAAAGTATTTAACCAAACAGTTGTAAATGAAAAATACCTTTAAAGAATTTTTTTTTTTTTTAATAGAAAAATTGAGATGGAAAAGTATGCCAAAACTGGCCATGTTATCGTAGCTTTTTATTACTCAAGGACTTCTTATTATTCAATGGGTATGATTAAATGACTGGTATTAAATTATATTATTTTCTTTATGTTAAAAAATGATATTGAACTGATCCACTGCTGAAAGTAAAAGTCCAAACCGACCGTGAACAAACATTGTTTTTTCTTTGATGTAAGCTACTGGATCGTGTAGGTAGGGTGGAAATTGAAATCACCTAATTCACTACGCTTCGTTATTTCTGAAATGTTTGTAGTAAACCGCAAAACTGAGCCACACACCACTGACCCACCTTCATCTATATGTTATATAAATACAAACTAATATATTTTTTAAAAATATAAAACCAATGTCCAATAAAGTAGCGCAGGCGTGGCCAATTGCTGTAAATATTTAAATAAATTATTTAACTTTATGAAATTCCCCTACTATAATCTTGATATTTAATATATACAAGCTTGAAACTTCAGTACTCGCTGAAATAATTAGGGAAAGGATTTAATTTTTATTAATTGATAAACAGCTATAAATAAAATTTAATACATTTTTTTTCTTACTTTCAGGTTTAGTAGATAAGGGTAGTAGCCATTCGTACATTAGCCAATGTACATAGTTCACCTAAGTAGCCTGAGGAAAAAGTTATTTTGGTCTTGAGTGTATCTGAGTGTTAAATTTGGCAGAATTTATCAACACAATAATGATTTGAAAAACAAGGAGAAGGATCAAAATAAAACGGTACTAGTACAGCATGCAACCAAAAACCAACATATTTTTACTTAATACAGTGAATTTCAAAACAGATACAAGAAATTTAAATCAACACTATGCAGAGATATTAAGTAAGATTAATTTATAAATAATATAAGATAAATTGTATGTGGATAATTATAATTAGCCTTGATAGGAATATTGCTAATGAAATAAAGAGGAAAATTGACAAAAATGTAGTTATGATAAATAATTTTAAATGCTTGAAATGAGTGGAGGAAGGTTACAAGCATTGTTGTGATAAAAGTTTAAGGAATAGTGTCTGCTGATAAATGATTTTTACTTTATTTAAAGTGATATTTGACTAATTAGGTAATTAAACATATGTGGGATATACTTATTAACAAAAAATATATTTTACCTAATGTTTTTAATGTTTCATAGAAATTGATGTTTTTGACCTGGGCAGAATAGCCTACATGGAGTTAGAGTTTTTTAAGTTATATAATTTCAAAGTTGTATTAAGGTAAGGTAAATTATAAATAATAATGTTAAGTATTTTGAAATGTCTGTAGGATCATACATGTAATAAAAGCTGTTTTGTAGTAGATTGTCCCTGAAGATGGCCGGATTGGCCGAAACGTCGGACTTATAAGAGAAATTATTAAGTATTATCTATAAACAAGGAAACAAAGATAAATTTTCATAAATTTGTATACCTAAAATAAAATATTTTAGCTTAATAGGATGATAGGTTTATACATTTTTTTTTTATTATTCTTTTACCAAAATTTTAACTTTTTGAAATATTATTCCGAAATAATGTTCATTTTCTTAATGTACCATGAGGTAAACAAGTATTCTCATCCGTAAATAAATAATAATGACATACGTATATTTAGAAAGTTTATTTGTTTAAACAAAAACTAATAGTTAAGTCTTAGGATACGTAATCTATATACATTTACAAGCAACAAATCATACTAGAGGGATCATCTAATGAAATTTCTTCAATTTGATCTGGAAAACTACCTTATTTTGTGCTGAACATAAATGGTTCCTCAGTTCGGGCCTTCTTCTCTGATTGGAAGTGCTGGGAAGAAAAGAAGATATTTTTGTAATGAAAGGCTCTCAAGTTGTAATAGTGAATGACCCAGGAACGCTCAAACTCCTGCTGCGATTGGATTGAGAAGAGATTGTTTTAACCAGTCCAACAACTGTAGCCACTGATCTTGACTCCTTCAAGTAAAAGTTTTGCCCCCTCTTTATTGAGAAGCTGTGTTGCTACAGTGATGGTCATAAAAATAAAAAATGCACGGAAAACTATTATTTTTCTTATATTAGAGCTCCTACTAATTTTTAAAAGAGGTTATACATGCATAATTAAATAAAACGACTTTTCAATATAAAAAAATAATTAATTCATACCTAATCCGAATGGTGTGTTAATTCGGCCAAAATTAATTCAATTTTTTCTTAGCATGAAAATTTTATAATATTGTCTGTTATAACATACATTTATATAATTAATGTTTACATTTTATTTATAGTACATTATCATTTATTTTAATTTATTTTTATCACGTTGACATGAACCACTAATTGCAAAGTTGGATTTATGTACTACCTTTCCTCTAAAGCTTCTTATTCCTTAGAATTTGAGTTTATGCAAAGGACAATTAGACAATATTAGGAAAGGTTTGGTAAACAAATGTAAAATATTATTGACTAGATAATGATAAATTTTGTATAGAATTATATTCCATAATATATATATAATTTTTTTCAAAAAGTTACTAAATAAATTAATGTAAAAACGAAACACCGTTTAAAATCAAGTTCATTTTCTCCAAGTAATATTCTGACTTATAGGTATTACGTTTCTCTGGGGGAAGGAGAGTCAACATATTATTTTAAGTTCTATTATCCGAAATAATTTCACAACATTTTGAAATTCTGACATGCTACTTTTACCACTCTACATTCTTATAAACTTTTTTTTTTATTTAATGATTTATTTATTGCTATTTACAACTGTATACCAATATATATAATAGGTAAATTTGCTGTAGGTGACATAGTGACATGATACAAACATGTGAAGAATCTACCCACTGATAGAACTCCAATAACATTTCTAGAGGAGAAGATCTCGAGGCATCTTCTTTTCAGACGCCTATGATATGGTATCTAGTTCTGGCCAAATCGGCAACATATGGAACATTGGGGTCCTGATGGATGACTTGATTTGTGACAAAGTAAGGAGCATTAAGGATTTTACGAAGGATTTTGGACTGTAAGGATTCGATTCGGGAGGAATTTGATGGTTTAGTGGAGCCCCAAAGCTCAACTCCGTATATTCAGATAGGCCTTATAATAGTCATGTAGATCAGTCTTTTGTAATGGATTGGCAATTTAAACCGTTTGTCTTGTAAATGTAAATGATTGTAATAGTCGTAATCGACGAGCTGTTTCTTGTCTTTTAGTCTTGTATGAGGATCCCATGTCAGACGTTTGTCGAGATGTAGTCCTAAGTAACGGATCTGTTCAACAGGAATAAGAGTATTACTAAAGGATACTGTAGGGCAAGAAGTCATGGGTTTACGACGAACGGTAAATGTGATTTGGTGGGATTTATTGGAATTAATTTTAATCCTCCAGTTTTGGCACCATTCTTCAAGGGTGGTGATGTGGAAATGGAGGGTTTGCGATACAATGGATTTTACGGATCTTGTACAGCAGTCCTGGGTGCCAGATTCGATCAAAAGCCTGTTCTACATCAAGAAAGACTCCCGAGCAGTACATTCCGGGCTCCAATGAAGACGAGACAACACAACCACACAATGGCATTGATGGATAATAGAGTGGGATGTTCGGAAACCAAACTAGTGATCTAGCATTATGTGGTTGGAATCAAGGATAGGGTACAGGCGTTTTAAGATGAGTTTCTCAAGGATTTTGCCCATGATAGGTAACAAAAAGATAGGACGGTAGGAAGCTGGGTATTCAGGCGGCTTTTGAGGTTTGGGAATCATTTTGATTATGGATAATTTCCATGGGTTAGGAAAATAAGTGGATCTGAGTACAGCATTGTAGATGAAGGTGAGGAATAGAACAGATTTTCGAGGAAGATGTTTTAGAATATGGGATGTAATTAGGTCATAACCGGGAGCTTTGCGGGTAGGTAACTTCTGAATGATGTTGAATATTTCTAAAGGATGAAATGCTTTAGGAGGAAGGGTCATTCGGAGTGGAATGTTTAATTCTTCTTCAAAGTATTCGATGTGGGTTGGATTAAGAATGTCAGGGTGTGGGTCAAATATTTTTCAAAGGTGCTGACCGAATACCTGAATTTTTTCATCGTCCGATTTTGTCCATGTTTGTGATTCAGTAAGAAGTGGGTGATTAAAATTTTTGAAGTTAAAATTCTTATAAACTAAATTAAAAAAAGGGGGATTTGGAGGACAACCAGATCGGTTTCAGCATAAATTTGCAGCTTATGAAGCATAATCTTTTCAGTATTGTTCTATTTGTATAATATTTGTGTCAGGTATAATGTCGATTTGAAGGACATCTATTTTGAAAAGGATCTTGAAATGTAAGTGGTGTCCGAGCGGGCTGGGGAAGGAAGAGTGCAAAAAGGGGTATTTCTCGTGGTAAAATGTTTTTGTTATAAACACAATATTTTTTGGGGGGGAAATAGTTATCCTTCTAATCTTACTACTTCTACTTTTCTAGTTTAGCTTGTTCTATGTACACAACTCTTTGGGTTGCTGCTAACTGCTTTTATCTGGAAGTTTAGGTACCTAATGTTTTTCCTTAACTTATGTCTCGCTGTTATTTTATTTTATGCACTCTGGAATCCAAAACGATTTTACTGAATAATATTTTAATAAATTAACTAAAATGATAATGAGATAAATGTTTAAATAATTATTAATTAAATAATAAAATAAGGATATAATTTATTTTTTTAATAACTTGAAATCTGTAAATCAGTTATTATTTAGTATAACCTAAATAAATGGACTAATTTTCTTTTAATTATTGAAGTATGTCTGTTCATACATCTTTATACATTTTAGAAATATATTTTTTTAAAAATTTTCTAAACAATCGTTACATAACAGATGTGTTCCGAGAGACTTTTTTTTTATTATACCATTTATTCCCTCGACAAAGGGTGGCTCTTTCGTTCAACAAAAGAATATTCTTTCGCCCCAGGTAATAATTGATTTCAGGGAATGGAATGGAAAAAGGTCCATTTACGTCTTTAGCTTTGAAAAGAAATAATCTTTCATGCTATTTCTCAATTTCTTTCAATAAGAAATAGAACTATTCACTTTATATATTCAATTGATTGTTCAAAGTTCAATTCTTTCTCTGAAAAAAAGAGTGTATTTTTGGATCAACTTTTTCTTTTAACATAATTAAAATCAATATTACGATAAACCTTTAGTATCCATAAGTAATAACCATGCACACTCAGTTTAAAGGTCTATTTTTCAGAATACTACTTGCAAAAAAAACAACAAATATCTAATAGATCATAAAAAAAATAGGTTGTAGAGGAAAATAATAATGGCATAAATTTAGTACAAATAAAAATTAATAATGAAGGACATAGATGACGGAAATTAAGGAAGTATATTAAATAAGGCTAGGGAATAATAGTCAGCAACTATTTTAGAAAGTTAAGGAAATCCTATATAATTTAAAATTAAGATTAACCTTGGTTATGACCATGTTAGCCAAATCGTAGTTGGAGATATATAATTAACTGATGAAAAGGTTGGGTCTTTAAGGATCTAACTTATTATAATTGAGTATTTATTTTCGTAATGCGAATTATATATTTGATTTATTTATAGGATACATTTACTGTGTATACAATTCTGACTTTACCCTAAAATCGTTTACCTTTACTGAAATTTGTCATCAATACCAGAATCAATATTCGAATAAGTATTTGTTTATTTCTTTTTATTTGAATCGTCCAAGTTTATTTTTGTTTAACCAATTTTCTTTTGAAGAGAAAATTAAATCCGTATATTATGTAAAATATTTAAAATCGGTATTATTTTCGATTATTCATAATAATAACGGACAAATAAAACTTATTTTAAATCATATTATCAATTAACGTAAGCATTAATCTGCGTTAATTTTGTTTCTCGAAATTCTGTTTTATCGTATACATTATTTTAAATGCAGCAAGCTTGAAATTATATAATCAGTAAGTAAACTATATCATTAAATTATTTAGTTAAGAAAAAATACACAATTAAAGCTGGAAAGTGTTGATATCAGCTTTATTTTCTGGATAATTCCATACATCTAATTTTAGATTCGATCTAGAAAATACGTTTTTTTATACGCTGGAACTATGTCGAATCGCTTCCCTTCCAGGAAGGGACTGCAGAGTGATTGCCAAAGTATTGCCACTTCGAACATAGCCAAAAGAAACATGGGTAACTACGTCCAAAACATCAATTTTTTTTCCCTGATGTAAACGTAAATGATCCAAAAAGACTTTTTTTTCCTACCGGACAGTTTCGTTTTAATTTGGAGTGCTCCGCCGTTTGAAATTTCGAGCCCGCCCAGAAATCAAAATGATTGGATTCTACACTATGGCCTTCTTAAACCTCTTTAGCCACCGCTGAAGTTTTGGATAAGTTCAACGGTGCAACATTGCAGCAGCCGTGACCTAGATTTCAGCGAATTCTATTTGTTTCCTCGAATCACAGAGTCCTGAAATGGAAGCGGTTCTAACGGACCAGACTGCTTTGAGGAAGTCTCTTAAAATCTTTCGCGTGAAGATTTCCTAAAACCCTATGAACAATAGAAAAACAACTCAGCAGCAGTGTTTTGATGCCCTAGGTTTGTATATTAAAGACAAAGTTTGCTGTACAAAAATGTTTATTACATTTTTGTTTCTTAGACCAGTCTTGAAACTTTAATGAATGCAACATGAATGTTTTTTTATGGTTTAAATTAAAATTCAATCATATCTCATAATACAAAAATAAAATAATAAGAAATTAAAATATCAGAAAGCATACATAAAAGCGACTGATTAAAACCTTGTATTGCTTATTCGTATAGATTGTTTTCTTCTTCTTTTTATGTTGCTTTTATTAATTTATTTAAAGCCAATTCTTCAATTATTAAAAAATAAGATATACTCCAATATTTGAAAATAAAATAATAGACGTTTAAAATTTAAAATAAAAAGCTTCAAGGAATAGAAATATTTCTCTCTGGTGTAAACAAGCCGACAGAACTCGTTCCACAGTTCCTATTCCCTTTGCACGTACTTAATCGCCTGCCATCCACCTGGTTGCTGATGAAATATAAAACATTAAAGATTCCACCTTTGGCCTAAAGGGATAAAATATACACTTGAATAACTACCATGAAACAGAAACAAGTGTTATAGAAATTATTATTTTATTAAAACCCTTATTTCAAGAATATAATTTTAGAAAATGCTCTTTAAATGAGTTTTTAAGGCTAGATCTCAAAGTTTTTATTTATTCTTTTCAAAACCTGATTTATGGAAATTTATTATTGAATTACAACTACAAGAAGTGAGTATAAATTTTTATAGGTACACAAAAAGCCAACGATCCTGACTGTCGGAATGAAACGCTTTCAGCAGAGGGTCTTTGGAAGTTAATGAATTACTCAACTACTCGGTTTGGAGACGGGTGTTTTAGTTATGAATAAGGTTCCATTACAACTTTCTTGCAATTAAAGAAGAAAGATATCCTTTTCAAATTTTAATTTTACAAATGAGATCAGATTAATTGACGGCATTATCATTGTAATATTTGTATATCATAAAACATTATTCTATTATTTGCATATCATTTCTTGAAATTAACAATCTATTGTTCTTTCCTTACATACACTTTACATAAGCATGTTTGCTTATTGTTATTTTTGATTGTTAGGAAATTCCCAATTATGTGAAATTTTTTATCTGGAACATTCAAACAATATGATGAAACATCAACTTGTTAGTTTCTTCGTATGTCGTAACTCAAGTACATTACATAAAAAAAACAAGGGGATTGGGCATCCGATCAGGAGTAGGAGAGATATGTAGTAGAAATGGTATATTTTATCGATTCTTGCTTATATTTCTAAAATTATTAGGAAAGACGAAATCAATTGATACGTATAAATAGAAGTACTGGACTGAATAATGTCATTCTATTTCAGAAATCCATGAGAGTCATTTCATACCATTTTCACTTTTTTCCCATTATTTTCTCTCGACAATACTCAAGTAGCGCCGAAACCCTAGAACTTGGGAAACCGGAACAATTTTTAGTCTCAAGAATTTTTTTTTCTTTTTTCTATGTTCTCTCTGAATTATGGCCAGTGGCGGAATAGTGAGAGCTGCATTTGTAAGCCTTGAGGGTCTGAACTTCAACAACTTACCCCCAACAGCAGTCAGCCAACCTGTAACTAAAGCGAACGAGGGTACTACGAATTTACGAGGATGCCGTTTGATCTGAACGCGCCCATTACATTTCAAAGATTACTGGACGAATTTTTGAGATCTCCTGGTGTTTAGTAAATCGGTTGCAGGCCATGTGAAACACTTAAAGAGCGTTTTCCACAGGTTGCGAGAATTTGGACTAAAACTATGTCGAGAGAAGTCATTGCTGGGACAAAACCAAATACATTTTTTAGGACACACCATATCTCAGGAGGGGGTAAAACCGGATGTGCAGAAGGTAGCAGCCTTACATCGGATGGCGGTGCCGACCGACATAAAAGGAATCAGGAGATTGTTAGGGGCATTAAAGTACTATCGTCGTTTCGTCCGTGATATAGCGGAACACCTGGTACCCCTCAACAACTTGCTAAGGAAGGGTAGTGCGATAGTAATGATGTCGGCCATTGAAGACAATATAAGAAAATGTATATATCAGTTGCAAAAGGAACCAGCGACTTCTAAAAGCAGTTCACGCTCACGACAGACGCTGGTGAGCACGCGCCGAGAGCAGTGAGGTGAGGTTTGAGAGCGTCCCGTGGCCTACGCTAGTGGGCGTCTGACAGAGGTAAAGCACGTCATGATAGCATGGTCAAGAGAGCATTTCCGACCCTACTTGTTCGGGAGAATATTTAGGGTCCAGGCGGACCACAGGCCCGTATTATTGCTTCACCAATTGTTTCTAAACTTATTATTTATTTTTAAGATGTTAATATAAAAAATCCCCAATATTCAGTACATATAGTTATAGTTGTAATCAGATTGGTTCAAAAATAGTAAGTATTTTCTTCCAAGCTAGACCGCTTGGAAGGGATTGGTACAATGAAAAAAAAAGTGAAGCGAAATTCTGACTGGCCCCAAGAAGATCAGGAGAACCGAGCATGTGCAAACATTATTCCAGTGTCAACATTTGGTGAGTTGCCGATTGCCAATAAGCCGTTTCTGTGAACACTGTCAACAGTGCTCCCCACCAAATGGCTTTAGCTAACACGGCAGCACGACCAAGAGTGGAGAAAGAGTGCTTCCACATTGATGAAATCCTAACCGAGGAAATTTTGTTTATAAACCGCTCACAAGAGCCACACAGCTATTTTTAGAGAGCATTATGTTTTATTTTTTTATAACGAGGTTATCTAGAAGTTGCTTACATTAATTTTTAATTACAGAAAAAATATTTTTTTATATTTTATATTATTTAAACTTTTTGTACTGTTAGTTGGATGTTATATAATGCGTTATTCTGTTAATAAACAAGTTCATGTCAACCGCTCACGGTCTTTTGAGCTAACCAAAAACATATTTGTTTATATTTTGTTTAATTTAAACTTTTGTATTGTTAGTTGGATGTTATATAATCCCTGTATGT
>NW_027114879.1:339702-339980 GCF_000696795.3 Halyomorpha halys
TTATATACAGATAATATAAATATACAATTCATAAATATATTTGTTTTAAAGATACTCGACGAGAGGAATTAGTCTGCAATAGAAAAAACAATTTTTTTTATTTTAAGTGAACAAACCAATTATGTAAGTAACAAAGTATGTTAGTTGAAATATTATAGTATAGGTATCTTTTTGATAATGACCTCAGGGTCAAAGCGATAGAGCAAAATAAAATAAGTTGTGATAAAAATATCAAAGGATATTGGAGTTTTAATTGATTGTATTTTTTTATTAACTAT
>NW_027114879.1:342042-344136 GCF_000696795.3 Halyomorpha halys
TTTATAATTACTAATTTTTAAACAATGTATAAAGAATAACAATGCTAACTTTTTTAGTATTTTATATAAATTTTTAAACAATACTAAACATGGCGTGATATGCAATTTAATTCAAATTCAATTTCAATTAAAAAAAAAAGTATGGACTCTTTTTACAACCTTTTTTAATAAAAATGAACTCAAACTACCATATGCCAACTTAGGAGCTTTGTTGAAATAGGAATTTACAAAAAGTGAAGTTAATTACTCTGGCAATATATTTAGTATATTAACTTATTTAATATTTTTTATTAGCTAAATACGATTGAAATTTGTGCACCAACACGATTTAATTTAAAATTCGTTTTGAAACAAAAAAGAATTATCTTCAGTGGAACTGTCGATTCAGCAGCACTCTACTGTCTCCTTAATTTTACTGTCATCGGAAAAATTGTCAATCTCGGCCTTTAAGAATTAATTTTTCTCCCAGCAGTCCTTGACAGCATAGATAATCTTCTCAAGAACTTCCTTTTAGAGTGAGACCTGTAACATTTATCCCAATTTCTCATTTTATTAGATATATTTCATTTCCAGTTTACTATTTTTTTTTAATAACTATACCCCTACCCCCTCAACATAATTAAATAATTTTCTTTAAAAATACAACAAGAAGACCAGGAAAAATACAGAGAAATCAGTTTCAGTTCTTATTTTTTTATTCTAAAAATAGCCCACTAGGTTATAAAAACAGTAACATCTAAATGGCACAAGATATTCGAATGGAATTTTTACAAGAGTTTTTTGAGACCATAAGCAAGATATTAAGACATTTTCCCGAAAAATTTCAAATCCTGAACGTCTGCAGCCAGTGCCCTCACTCACCATCTACTATTGGCTTTTAGTACCAGGGAAGCGGTTGAGAGAGAAGCGCACAGATCTTCCGAAGTCCCAGAAGTGAGAGGAAAGGCTCAGTTGGGGAAATTTGGAAACCTAAAGGAGGGAATTTTATTTATAGAACTTATACAAGAGACAGTTTTTTTGGAGAGGATTACATCTACTATGTTTTTACTTTTTGATATAGATATTATCTACAAGTCACTTATATTCATTTTTAACTATAAACTAAATATATATCTTTTTAGATTACAGGAAAAAATATTTGTTTATATGTTTAGGTATCTTGGCTTGGATACCTATTGTAAATAATTATATTGGAGTTCTGGCAAGTCCAGAAGTTCTCCAGCTAGTGCCCTCACTCATCATCTACTTGGCTTTTAGTACCAGTGAAACGCTTGAGAGAGAAGCGCCAAGATATCCCAGAGCACCAGAGGTGGGAGGAAAAGCTCAGTTTGGGGTTGTCCAGGCTGAATGTAAATATTGTGAACATTTTATTCTCCTTTTTCTTATGATTTAATTTATTTATTTGCAATTATGGTGAGAAAGAGTACTATGATCTGTATTACTATTATCTATAGATATAAGACAAAATGTAAAATTGTTTCTAAAATAACATTAAATCGAAATGGTAAGATTTTAATAGATATGCAACATATTCCCTATTATTCTTCTGTTAAGAACTGGAAGATGGGCATCTTTGTATTGTATAAAAAAATATAGCTTATTCATAAAAATTTCTGCCACCATGTTTATTTTTTTCTAAATAGCATTTCACAAATGAAAAAATTTAAGACCAGGTACATCAATTGTGCGACTTAAATATTTTAAAATAAGTGAGCGAAGCGTTAGCTTCTTTTTAACACCTGAAACGGTGAGGGATTTTAGCTGCCAGTCCCGAGTTACGGTCACCATTTGAAGTTAAGTGGTAGATTATACCACCGTCATTCGCTTGAGCCAAAGAGCACTTGAGAGTCCGGTTAAAAGAGGGAACCGCGTTTTTAGTTTCTTCATCTTTTTTTTTATGGGTAAAATTGGAGTTGATTTAATAATTCACCTCGTTGTTCTTTTAGAATGCATGGAATTTTATTGACGTATACAGTAACAAAACTTGGTTAATGACCAGTTCAGGTGACCTGAATGAATGTTTGGAAATACATTTATCGACTTGGAATGTGAATCAATACAACTTTTTTTTTTTTTTTTTTGAGGCCTTATAAT
>NW_027114879.1:344992-357762 GCF_000696795.3 Halyomorpha halys
CCTTCTCATTTCTGCTCCTCCAATTACATCATTTCACGATCCTTTAATTCATCCGATCAACAAATTCGCTCTCCGGAATTCACCCTCCTAGATCCTCTTCAGTGACCCGCTAAACAAATTCAATATTAGACGGCAATGTGAGATCAGACCATCATTCATAGTCACAGAAGTAGATCAGTTTACCAAAAACAAACAAATAGATACATTCCACGAGAACAATATTTAAATTAAATTTTATTAGAATTAGCATCCAGTTGAAAGGGTTCTAACAAGAAAAAGTTAAGAGTTTTCGGATTTGTCTACAATTTTTTAGTATGTATTGTTGAAATATTATTTAATTATTACTAGAGTATTTTGTTGCAACTAAAGTAGTACATCTAGGTAGGGGGAAAAGATGACGCAAGAGAAACTCGGAGAAGTCAAAGGTTTTTAAGTTTCCTTGATTTCTTGTAAATGATTTATGGGAAGCACCGATTACATCTCTTAGAAGATGTTGCTCCCAGGTAATTCATGTCAAAGTCACAGAACTTTGAATAAGCTAAGTCCCCTTTAATCATCACTGGGTCTCCAATCATTGCTATTTGGCCTGGAACTAATACTGGAACTGGACCGATGTTCTGTAACCTGTCGAGGTGGATCAATCCTCCGCAGTGCTGCTGTAGTTGAAGTCGTATATAAAATTAGTCTTTAAGAATCAATTTGTCATTTTTGAACTATTATTGGAAATAAATATTCTTTATGGTTACTCAGGCTAGAAAAAGGCGGAATAAAAAGATAAATAAATGTTCAAATTGTGAATACAATTTTGAAACTTGTAGGAAGATAGTCCTAAGATAGGTGGTTGTCAAGTAAGGTACAAAAATTGTAGAAAAACTATTTATTATTATTATTTATAATAAATGTTATGAATATTATTATTATTTATATTTAATTAATATAAAAACATTAATAATTATAAATGTTTATTATAATTATATTATTAATAAATAAAAAAATAACAATAAAGGTTAGTAAAATCATCCTACAATCGTCGCGTACGGTTAACTAATAATCTTCATAAATATGAATTTAGAAACTAACGTCCTGTCCAATGAGCACTTAATTCTGAGAATTTAGACTTTAGATAAAGGGATGGACTAGTTACCATCAGAATTGAATAAAATATTTAATAATTCCATGTGAATCCAAATATATTTGGACTACATTCTGTTAAAAAGAACTATAACTTATAGTATGGAAAAGTTACTGATAAACGATAAGTTACCTGTAAAAATTTAATAAAACTGCATGTCGCTGCTTATTATTGCTTGATTTTTTGCACTTCTGACAAAAAAGTTTTGATTTTATATAAAATTGTACGTATTCCAAAAATAGTAACGTGGACTAGGGTTACTTTCTTTACTGAGATTGTCTTACAGACTTTCCTAAAGCAATTAGGATTGTTACAAATTAAATTTTTTCTACGGTACAATCTTTTTGAGCACAAAATAATTTTTTTTTTTGTCAGATGTGCTGCATCACTATTTAAAAAAAAAGCAGAGATATGTGCTGATTCCTTTAACAAAAGCATAATAAGATAAAAATCTCCCGTGCTGGATATATTAAAAGAATAATATATATATATATGCTTTTGATATAGACTGATTACTAATTGTCTTTAAACTGTTAACATATTTATATATAATAATTTATATATAATAAATAATCTTCGTTAGTTAATTTAAGTTTCATAGTATATTTAAAAAAAAAAGTATTTAACGCTGAACTGCCTTAAATCCCGAATATACAATTAGGAATCTTAGCATACTACTAAGATTTCTTATTACTACTATTGGTGAAAGCGACAGTTCTGTGCTTTTTGGCTTACAAAACGAGTATGCCGATCAGAACAAGACGATATTTACTCCTTATGTAGCTTGTGACTTACATTGAAGAATAGATGATTTAGGTTTAATTAACTAGAATTACAATTATAATTGAACAAAGACCTTCGAAAAGGAAACAAAAAAAGTAAGAAGTGTAAGATAAAGAATGTAAATAGAAAACAATTAAAAATATATATTCATAGAAAATGCTAAAAAAATTAATTATATTAGGCGTATTAGAAAAAATAAAGACAAAAAATGGTTTTGAATTATAATATTGACACGAAGTTTTCAGAAAGTAACCAAGAAGTAAGGGCAAGTTAATATATAAAACTGTACCATTTAATGAGGGTGATGTAATTAATTGATAAGAACTAGTTAATATTGTTATACTATAAAATATAGTAATAGTACCATAAAATGTAGGACATAAGGTGAATTATATGTTATATTGTTTGAATTACATGTTAAAATAAAGTTGTATCATCAGTTTGTATGAATATGAAAATTACCAATTAACAGTAGTAATGATGTTAGTTATTTAAATATATTATAAAATGATTTTATAAGGATCAAAATAATAATAAAATTAGTATTTTATAAATGGAATATATATATAATTATATAAACAATATTACTTATTACTAATTTTAAATATAAAATTATTTTGTACAATAAATAAAATAAAATCTAAGCTAAATTAAAAAATAGTAATAATAATACAAGTCCAATATCCGAGTGAAATATAATTTTATTTAGAAAACTGGAACTTTAAAAGTTATAGCATTCAGCATACGGTCTTCGATAACAATCGATAAGTAGGGAGAGACGAAAAACATGTTTGTTATGACTCAGTCTATAGTTGAAAGTTGTGCTAAACTTTCAAAAAATATTTGTTCTAAGAGGATGTTATTTAATAAGAATTAGCAGTTTGACGAATTCGAACCAACAATAAAAGGATTATTTGCCTTCTATAGATTTGATGGGGATTGGGTTACCTAAGAGTAGGTACAATTCTAATTGTTTAATTTATGCATTGCCTGAGATAGCTTAATTTATTGTTAAAAAAAAAGAGATCTCTAAGTACTAATAAATATTGCCAAACAGTGAAAGAAGTATAATATATGAAATTATTGTTTAGTATAATTTATGATTAAGTATAAACATATATTTTAGTATTACAAACTAAAATATATTTTTATAAATAATCCATAAATTCTATAATTAAAATATTTCTTTATTTCGATAGTTTCATTAGTTTTAATACATATTTCTTTGTATGTGAATTAATTTTTAATAAAAATATTTCTATAAAAAGTTTGAATTTACATATTTAAGTAAAAACGAAATTATAACTATTAAGAAAGCAGTGGGAGTATTTTTTCTTAACTAATTAATGTGTAATAATAATAATTAGAGTGACTGATTTATAGTTGTAATTATAAATATCATATATCATGAATAAATTGTAATATTTTTAATCTTATAGGATTAATATTGCCCTGTGTTTAATAAAGTAGCAGAACTATTGTAACGTTTATGACTAATTTTGTTTATCACTTTAAGCTCATTAAATAATTATTTTTTAGTACGCCTCGGTCTTTTAGTGGATACTGTAATTGAAATGACGCATTTAGGTTTTTAACTGATAGATAAATTTACGTAGTATTAACTGGAAAGTATATGTAACGATTTTGTTAGGTTTAGAAAAAAATATGAAAAGTCCTGAAATATATTTCATTTTTAAAAATATCATACAATATATTTTTTATAATACATTACATTTTTTAAATTAATTTTAAAGCCGATAATAAATCTTGTTCATCATTTGTATGTTTTAATTATCCCCGAATTTTATCCTTATTACTTTCTCATTCTCATTTCTATTATAACTGCAGTTTAATAGATGTTTCAAAATCCCATTACAAATGGAATTTATTTTCCATCAGACGATCTGTAACATTCCAATATGTTTTCCTTATTAACAATAAATTCTAGAAATGAGAAGTTTACATCTCAATCCCATTCATCAATTCCCCTATTATAGTGTGATACAGTTAAAATGTAGAAATTGTATAAATGATGTGGATGGGATGACGTTTTTTTCCTGATGTAGTTGGACTCAATACTTACCTGATACCCGTCGCTTCTGCTGACATGAGATGTATGCATGAATTAGCTAACTAGAACAGAAACTTCCTACACTGCGTAGTCCTTAAAGTGGGGGGGGGAGGGAGAGCAGACTTATGCCAGAGCTAATGTACCCTGTGGCCCAACTTATCAACATATAGTGCTGTCAACCATCTTCAGAAGGAATTTCATATCTAGAGGCGTTTTGTTAATAACAGTTTCACTAATCATTTACTTAGAAACCAGCTTTCATTAAACTGAATTTTATAATTTTATGGAAAAATATAGAAAATTCAAATGGCTACTTCGAACTCAATAATTCATTTTCCTATAAAATCCTCCTCGCTACAGGATATTATTATTTTTTAAAAATTTATTAAAACAAATCTATGTTATATTGACTGGTTTCATTTTATTACAATTTATCTGTAACGAATTATTTCGTTTGGATTGAAAGCGACGGAAGGAAACAGACTAAATAAAGGATATAGTGACTCACTTAGGAGAGAGTGTCAATTTATCAGGTTCTGTATCGGCTGCTCCCACTTTCTTCTTTCTTCTTAAGAAGTCTTGGAGTTCATTGGACAACAGGGTTCTTCTAGCTAAATGGAAAACATATTTTTTATTGAAAAAGAAAAAGAGTGATTTATTAAAATCTGACAGTATTATTTTTAAGAGAATTAAATAATATAATTTCCAAATTCTTAGAATTATTATACATGATTGAAAGCAAAATGAATGGATTTTTAAGAAAACATATATAATTTTTAGACTACAATATAATTTAAAAATAACACCTCAGCTTGATTCGGCTTATTTTGTGGTTCGTTTAAAGTCTGTATAAATTCATGAACTGTGACAAAAAAGTTAAGTGATAAATTAATCAATGGATAAAAAAAACTTGAGTGAATCAAAATCAAATAGACCTTTTTGTATTTATGTAGGTGATAATCATCTAGTTTGATTCAGTTTCAACCAAGCAATTATAAAATGAATAGATACCATATTGTTCAAGGAAGTTGAGTAATAACTTTTATCATTGTAAATTCACTTCAAATCATACCAAAGGATCACCTGAACTTTGAAAAAGCATTAAATGTAAATAAAATGAGGTACCAACCAATTTTATTTTTCTATTTTTTTTTTTTATTTCTTTATCATTGGAAGATATTTATTTAAAATTTTTAAGTTCAATAAAATTCTGGTTATCCCTAACAAATATTTATCGAAAACCACTTTGATTGTTGTTAGTTTTCAATGGAATAGGGATTGTAAAATCCACATAAGAAAACAAAAATATGTGATAAGTTCAAATATAAAATTTCATAATTTTTTAGTAAACTTGAAATAACAATAATTATGTTTATTAGCGGTGTTACGGCGGTGCATTATTTAAAAGAGGTTACAAATTAAATGGCAATTGTGATAACTTGAATTTGAAAAATTTTATTCCTTCATTATGAAAGAAATGAGACTAAAGTAAAAAAATATGACTTTTTTATTTGATCAATTTTCTTATACTTGGTATAAAATTACTTTATGATGATAGAAATATCCTTTCTAGAAATAAAACATTAATCCTCATTTTAAGGTTAATGACATTTAAATTGTTACTCATAGATTTAATGATATATTCGCCTCTGGAAATAACTGTTTTTTTTATATTATCTAATGTATCAATTCAAATAAACTATACTTTTTTTTTCTTAAAATGATGATCAACATAGAGCATTTTTTTTTTTAAATTAAGGAGTCGTTATAACAAACTATTGTATACATCGGTATTATTTTAGAATAAATGTCATAAAATGGCTAATTAAAAAGATTTCATGCATAGTTAGTTAACATTTATGAACTCAATGCATTTAAACAAATAAAATTTAATAAATTGAAAAAAAAAACTGCTTGCCTAAATACAATGAATCTTTCTGAATAGTAAAACTAAAACTTAGAAGTACCTGTACTTGATAACTTGAACGGAAGTTTCTCCTACCGGCAAACCTGACTGAACTAAAAGAACTTTTCCAATGGAAGTTGTTGAAGAAACTAAGATTGAAAGAAACTTTTGTCAGATAGATTTAATACAAGGTCTACTTTTTGGGCAATAAAGGCTAAAATTGATATAATAAATATATTAAATATCTAGCATTATATGATATAAGTTCAAGTTTCTGTTTAATAGTTTAGTTTTAATCAAATTATGTTAAAACTTTTTAATTTTCAAAATATTTGTTGTGAATGCAGTGGGAAAGCTATAGTGGATCAAGTTATAGTATAAAATAACAAATTATTGCAGTTACATTGGATTGTTTTGTTAAGTAACTAAACTATTACAGATCAAACATTACTAAATTATCACATTACAGATCTTGCGTTCTTATTGTTATTGTCCCTAGTGTTCAAATTCCGTATAGACACACATATACAAACATATTGTGCAACATGTATAATCGTGCCAAATAAGAATATAATAAAGATAAAATAATGATGGTTTATAGAAAAAAAGTGATATAAATTTTTTAATTAAATTAAATTTTCCTAATGGGTGATCTCTAACAAGGAACAAGTTCAAATGATACTTAAAAATAAAAAAATTTACAAGCATCAATGTTCTTTTAAAGATCCGTGTTGAATATAATAAAGGTCGTTTGTAGCCGAGTGAGTTAAAGCGCCGAACTTTAAACCGGCGATGGTTCGAACCGAATTTTTGTTGTGGTCTTACGAAATGAAAACATGATCGCCCATTATATTTTGAGGATAGAGAGGTAGTAACCTATAGATAACCCCCCTCCCCTGCTATGTCAGAAATGATGGAAAAAGTTGTCATAAAAAAAAAAAAAGACGTTAGATATGTTAAGTAATTATATGCAATGTATTTTACTGTTCTTCTCACAACATTTATACATTCAAGCATATCTTGGCTTTAATTTTCATACACCTCTTATAATTTTTTTTATTGTATTTAGGTCCCAAATAAAAGCGAAGGATTATTACATAAAACAATGAGTTATATGTATATCTGGTAGTTTGTAATTATCGAATTTATGTAATTTATCGAGAAAAAAAATAAGAGCATTTATGTCATTATTTTTATCCTATTTATACTAATATATTTTTTTTTTGCGGGTATTATGTGGAACTACTTTTATTGCCTCTCATTACATTAATTTTGATTCGTATACAGTGTAACCATATCATGCTTATACATCCATATCCTGCTAAATTATTCATAATATTACCATTAAGAACCGATATTTGATTATTCCTATATCACAATTGAAATTTGAGGAATAATAGTTCCGATCTATAACTATAAGTTATTAATAAAATATGTTATCCTATTATTTTTGTATCTACTTCAAAATAGTTTGCAGAAAATGATAACTGTTATTTTGATTTATTACTTTCAATAACTAACCTATGTAATCGACAAATAAAAAATTAACTCCTCAAAATTCAAGTTTTACTTTTCAAAATTCGAAGAATTCAATTGAAATTAATTTATATCGAATAAAAAATGCCCGAAAACCGTCTGTGGTTTAAGCATGAATTTACCGGGTCGATTATTTTTGTTAATTTGGCATCGATGTTACAAATAACAATGATTCTCGGAACTCGTCATTTAGTCATTTCATAGTTCACTTTTGGAGGATTACATCAAAAAACGATTCATGAAGTTTCACACTTAGTTAACGACAACTTGGGAAACCCAACCTCAATCCGAAGACTGAAGCCCAAAGTCAATAGTTCTCAATTCTATTATTGACATAGCTTCTAGTTTCTTTTTTTTTTCTCTCTTCATCCTTTTTTTTTTCAAATTAACTTGTTTTTCCCATTAGAGGTCAATTTTTGTTTTGCTAGGTCTACTGCTACGAATGGCAATCATTTTTTGTTATTAACTTTACTTTTCTCTCTTATCAAGAATCATTATTTTTATCTATTTATTGTATCATAAATAGATAAAAACAATCTGCAAAAAATAGAAAATCTGCAAAATTACAATTCTACTTTTTTTGTTTTCAAATATCTAATGGTTGTGAGGTCTTCCTTCTATTTAACTCAAAATGATCTCTATTCTTTTAAAAGAATATAATTAATACTTCTAGCGGACAAATAGAAATGTAGTGTGAGAGGACGGACAAGATGTTTATTATTTTTTCTGATATAATAAATAATTAATTAAACTAATGACCCATCGAATTATAATGTGCCGAATTTTTCTTATTAAGTAGAACGTAACCGGTGGCTAAATAAAAATAAAAATTTTCACAGAAGGATATATGATGAAAATGTAAAAACTTAGAATTTTTATTACTTTATTTATGTGATAGAACATAAATTCAGTTTTTACGAGCCGTAAAGTTGATGTTTTTTAAAGATTAATATCAGAATCCATTAAGTTTTAGAAGTATTTCTTCATCCTCTGGAAAACAGAATTTATATCATAAATTCTGAAACTTTACCAATAACCACTTGCTGTTTGCTCACATACAGAAAAATAATAAATCCAATTTAAGCATGAGTAACAATAATTTATTTTACTGTATTTATTTCGAAGGATTTATTTTAAATTATAACTGTCTACCTGTGTACTTTGTGATTTATTTATAACGCTTCCGTATATAGATAAGTGTATAAATATGTTTTTTTAAAATGATTTACATTTGTTTCTTTATTTTGGTCTCACATTATAATGCAGATATATCGATTAGAGCTTATTATATAATTTCTAATTACATAATTTATACAACTATCGTGAAATGAACTATTTTGGTGGACAAAATTTAAAATTTCGGGGTACAGGATCTATTTTTAATATTATTATTTTAAAAAAAAACATAAAAGTTTGGAATATTTTACGCGGTTTACCGTTCCGTTTGAAAATAGTGAAATAAGAAATCCATGTTTAAACTTGTACTAATCCCAGCGATGGCATTATGAGTTCATCCTATTATTCGATTATTATTTAAATGTTACTTCATTAACTAATTGAATCTACCTAATCAAGCATGCAGTTCAAATGTGCTCGTTTATGAAGACAAAAATCTTAGTTTCTCCAAGAGCTAGTAAAATAAATAGTAGAAGTAAAATCTGTTATGAACAGACATAAATTTTTCATCAAATGGTTTGAAGTTTGGACCAATGTTATCTGAGTGCAGTCCAGTGATAATTTATAACAAGTTAAAACTTCTAGAACGCTGCTATGTTTCGTTTTATTTTTATTTTAAGCAAGTCCGTGAACTGGGGCATAAAGCTTTTTCAAACTTAAAATTCTCCAACAAATCAACTAAAAAGTTTACATTTTCATGTTTAACTTTCAAAAAACGCTGGCCAATGTAACCCACTCGTTTTCCTCAAACTACCCCTCCCCCCACTTCAATAATTGTTCCGTTTATTTTATTTAATTGTTTTCTTGTAACTAAATTAGGTACTATGGAAATACCTATTGATGATTTATTTTACTTTGATTCTTAAGATAATATATTTTTTATTTAGACAAATATTTATTAATTTCCAAAACCGCTACTAATTACAAAACAAGTGATTACAGCTTAATGAATATTAATCCGACATATTATGTTTATATGATAGTGATAGTGTTGATTAATCGAAAATTAAAAGTTTTAAAAATTAATCAATTAAGGTTATAATTAATTAATTAACATTTGAAAAATAGGGTGATTTTGACTTATAATTAATGAACTTGGCAGAATAGCCTGCAAAACATTTTTAAATCTTTTATGTGAGGTGAGAATTTATATTTGAAGATTGTCCTTGAGGATGGCCAAATTGGCCGAAACGTTGGACTGCTGAGATAATAAAAAGAGTGTTGAGACTAAACAAACATAACATTTGATTTATATAATAAATAATATTTATTATTAATTATCGTTACGCTTTTCTTTTTTTATAAATTAGCGATTAAGCAAATATAATGTCTTTTTTAAAATTTTCTAAGCAAATTTCGGTGAATTATAAGGCTCTGAAATCTAAAACCAGCTACGGGTCTCGTCCCATCATTGATTGTAGACCTCTCAGCTACTAGGTTCCTGTAATAAGCAATTAAAGCAATAAATTCGAAATTCAACAATTTAACGTTTTACTAAAAATGGATCAAAATATCTTATTTGAATTTATTTCAGCAGTTTTTATTTTAGATCGGTTGAAGAAAGCGAAAGTGTTTCGTTGGTTATGATAAATGAAACATAAAAAAAAATTTGCTAATGAAAAGGATTCATTTCAAATTATATTTCACCTTGAATACTCCCAGGAATAAAAGACATAATATGAGAGTTCAAGGGACAGTTTATGATATTTTATTATCTTTATATGATTAATATTCCTCAAAATTATTAATAAATAAAATTTCAAAATATACTAAATAAGAATTATTATTCGACGGTCTGCGAATAAATACGCCTGCCTTGATATTGTTCTAAGTTTCACATTGTTCTCTTCTGAGTCTGAATTATTAATATCAACCTGTTTCTTTCTTATTATTTATTTCTAGTAAATTAAATAGCAATTCATGAATGTGTATAGTAGATTAGTGATCGTTAATGTATAACTGCATGAACTTCCTTTATAATTTTGATTTAATACTACGCGATTTTCAAGGATCAAATATCAACATCTTGATGAAGGTAGGTAACTCACTATATAAGAGTTTAACTATTCTTACAAAAAATACAGATAACATAGTTCGGCACAAATATTTTGTCTGGGTTCTTCTTGTAAAATTTTGATTTATTTGTAATAAATTAACAAATGTAAAAAAATGTTTTACCTGCTAAATTTTCCTGTTCTAGAAACTAGAACAATATTTCGGATTTGAAGCGAAATTACCGCAGTTTTTGGTTCTGTATTACTATTAAATTCATAGAACATGTATTTCACAAAATGGGAAGTAAGAAGAAGTTTTAATAGTTTTCAAATTATCTAATCATTTAATTCCAAAAATTTAGTAGTTAAAGAATTAATATCTTGCAATTCAATTTTGATTTTCTACATCTAAAGACAACCACAACTTCTATTTGTAATTTACGAGGTTTTATTTTGTAGAAACTTTAGCGATATTTAAAATTTTAAATGAAATCTAGGCAATTCCGTTAATTATTATTAAATAACTACAAAACTATGAGCCTAAGAAAGGAGCATGACATTTTCTATTTAAATTTGTAAAAAATTGCTACAATTTAAAACCATAATGAGTTATGTAGTTTCGTTTTTTCAGGATGCAGCTCTGGAAACATTTCCACTCAACAGTTTTTCCTTAAAAAATATGCAATTGATTCCAGTGTCTTCATCAGTCTCAATACAGCATAATATACATCTTTTTTTTTTTTTTTTTAGAATGACTCTTGTATCTTGAGCCGTCACAGTGTATTCAGAAAGCGTGAGATTTAAAGTAATACAAATAAAAAACTAAGGTCTATAAAGAAAATAGTTTATCAGTTAACAATTTAGACACGATATAAAGTCATTTACCAAAAATATTATTATCTAATCATACGAGATACGATATAGGACATACGTTAAGATTTAGCACTAAAATAATGAAATAAATTTTAAAAAAGGCGAATAATTCAAGTGATATCTAAAAAAAAAAAAAATTATCTTGAACATCATAAATTTGTCAGTGGATCTCAAATAAAGCTCGAAGAAGTGGTGACTTATTTAACTAACCTATTGACGTTAATGACTTATACTTATAACAGGGAAAAATATTACTGAAGAAGCAATGGCAGCGATACATAAATGTATAAGTAATAATACAGTCGAAATAGATCAAATACACTATGAAATAGATCATATACCCTTTATAAATACATCGCCAAGAGAAAAACATTTTCATATTTTTAGCTAATTTGTTGAAGAAGCTAAGAAGCTTTAAGAAATCCGTGATACTACCAATATCCAAAATGAAATTTTATTATTTCTGGAATAGAAAATGGAATTCAATTCAGGGAAATATCTCTTAGTTAAATGAAATTCCTCTTTTAATTATTTTATCTAATAAATATCATACACTGAGAAGTAAACTATTTAATTAATATTTTATTTATGGGGAAGTGGAAGCTTCTTACTATTTGTCTGATCCAGGCTAATTGACTCTTCTACCCTTAAAGAGATTTCACTTCAGAAATATATATTGCACTAAAATCAAGCGAAATTCTACCGTATATACTACCGGTTATCATGAATACACCTCCCATTATCCAAATATTCTTGAATGTTCACAAAAACGTTTATTTTTTGGTGGTAAGACCATGTCTCCTACATCAATTCTTAAACCGAAATTGGATGGAAAAATAATAATAAGAATAAAACATGAAAGTTGTAAAAATAAGTAACCAATAAGAAAATAATACTAATTAAATAATATAAACGATTATAACATGAAAATAATTCGATCCTAACACGCATTAAAATTATTTATTAATAGATCCCTCAACATTCTGATCCATCTTCGATGAAACATCTAGTGTATGTTTGTGAAATAGTATGTAATATGTGATTAGATTGTATGAGTTTAGGTGTTTCTTCGTTTTTTTTTCTTATGACTGTCTTTCAATTAAAAATATACATACATTTGACGTAATTACGTTTTTACAATTTTGAGGAATTATGTAAAATCCAATTATGATATTACAACTCCAAATGTATTGCTTACATCTTTTTTTTTAATTAGATTTATTTATTGATAGATATTACAATCTGCCACACAGTTGTGGGCAATAGGTAATATTGATAAATGATCTCATACATACTAAA
>NW_027114879.1:362462-364226 GCF_000696795.3 Halyomorpha halys
AAGGCTGGAGTTGTTATCTCTAATACGAGTCTATGGCTGCTGTTGGTATTAAGGAACGTTACACAATTCACTAAATGTTAATAAATAAGCGACAACTCACCTATATTTTAGCTCTCATGTGAGCAGTATCACTTATTATCTCACTGACACTGTTTTTTTCACTACTGTTTTTATTTTAGTTCACTGGAAAAATAGTCTATTGCTTACATCTAGAATTCAATTACAGCTCTCTATACCCGTAGGATCAATATCTTGATTTGGGTAGGTACTGCAATGCAAACCAATGGTACCCATCAAAGCTGATATATCCAGGTGGGTCCGGGGACAAAACCAAAAAAAAAAAAAAAAAAAAAAAAAAAAAACAATGTTATTGAACATGAATTGTCTCTATCAAACTCTTAATAAAATGGCGACTATAAAAAAACAAAATGGCGGCCGGGAAAAATCAGCCTCTAAAAAAAAAAAAAAAAAAAAAAAAAAAAAAGAAGCGACCAAGTGTGTTTGAGGGAACTTCCGCAGGGGAGGCCAAGCATATGCAAGTTGAGGATTTAATGCCAGAGTGTAAAAACATCAAGTGTAACGTGATCATAATCGATGGTTTCTTCGTTCTTTAAAGCAATCATGAACTCTTGAATTATCGTTATATCGGATAAGCAGTAAACGTGCATCGTGCTCGAAAAATTCCCGTTAACGTCGATGTAGGTATTTATTCACTTTTTTTTTATCCAAATCTTGTTATATAATATATATAATACTTTATTCCTTAGAGACTCAAATCAACAATTTCTCACAATCAAGCCGTTTTAATGTAAATTATTCGAAAAATGTTTCATAGAAATAAATTAAGTGAAACTACTAAAAAAAAAAAAAAAAAAGAAAAGATTTAATAAATAAATCATATATAAAGAACACCATTGAAAAGGGTTTTATGCCAAAATTTTATAATTTCCGAAGCAGTGTTTATTATTCTGCTGGCCCAAATCTGATATGTGCGTTTATTTTTTTAATGAGACTAAAAGATACCCAGTTGGGGAGATAGGTACAGGCGATAAGAAATTAGTTGATTATTCTGCAAGCCACGTTTCGGGTATCTGCCAGGTAATAAATTTTCTTTACTGATACTTGGTTGGTGATTTGCCCTAGGTACAAGCTCCCCAGCTCTCCTTCCATAATGACGTCACTAACCCACCCTAAATAGGGTTTTAGACCTTTAATAACTTGGTTAGCAACTTTCAGCAGAATAACTCCTTCTACTATAACCTATCTGGAAATAATTTTCAACCGAACTTATCAAATATCTTGAATGCGTTATAGTAGCTTGTTGCTCGATTATACACCTCTTTACCGAGTCATACTTGAAAAACACGATATGGCATAAAAATTTGAATGTGAGAAAAATGGATTTATTGATTTTTATTCTTATTACGAACCGGAACACTATTTTGTTTTTATTTTCAGAGCAATTAAACATCAAGGTTTAGAAAAATAAAACTAGTTGCTTTGTAAAAATGATTAAGATATTCTTCAAATCTCTTTTGCCTTTCCTAATTTAATTTAATAATCATCAAAATAAATCCTGAAAAATCTCACCAGATCACCTTTACTCTCCGTCGTAAACCTCTGCTCTCCTGTCCTACAGTATCCTTTCTAGATACACCACTAACACCTGTTGAACAGATTCGATACTTAGGACTCCATCTTGACAAGAGACTTACTTGGAATCCACACACAAGAAGGAGACTCAAACGACAAGAAACTGCTCGT